>NW_009260790.1:2697821-2698240 GCF_000687185.1 Egretta garzetta
CTTTTGTTACATTGGTGTAAAAAATGTAAAACAAAAATTTATTAAATACTGTGGTGTGTGAAAGAGGAAGAACTGGAAAAAAAAAAAAAATCTATTCCACGTATGTTTGGGGGCTGGGCACAGGGGATGGCTGGTGGGAGGGAGGGAAGAGAGGGTGTTCCTCGGTGTTGTACTATACTGACTAAACCAGATTTGCAAGGAGACGTTGATTAGGAGACCTGCTGAAAGTTCTGCTCTTCTATAGCCTGGTTCCAAGGCGCTTTTCTGTCAATTTTTATGGAATGCAAAAGGGGTTTTTGTTTTGATTTTGTTTTTTTGTAAAGCTTAAATTGAATCTACATCTGATACTTGAGCCTCCATACTAAAAATAAAAAAAAAAAAAGACTAAAATAAAAAAATAAAAATAAAAAAAAAAGTCC
>NW_009260790.1:2698408-2712878 GCF_000687185.1 Egretta garzetta
GGCCAACCCCCGGGCCCAGGGCCACGCCCACCAGCCGCTGGCTTATGTGGCCACAGAAAACAAAGCGCTTTTTTCCTCTTTTTTTAAAATCTTGTTTGTTTTAAGGCGGGTGGGACATAGGGCAGCTGTCGCACTCGTTTGCCTGCTCTACCTGAGGTGCTCAGGGCTGTGCTTTAGTGGTGGGATGGCAGGGTGGGGGTAAGGGCTGGGCTTGAGGAGCTTAAAGGGCTTCTCTAACCCAAACGGTTCTGTGATTCTATGATTCTGGGGTGTTGTCATCCCACTGGGATTGATGCTTCAGACGTCCAGCAGATGTATTTAGAGAAAGATGAGTCCAGCTTTACTGGGTGTATTAAAAAGGTTCCAACCATTGATGCTCACCCACAAGCTCCTTCTCTGCTTGCTCCCCGTGTGATGTGTGGAGCTCATTTAGGTTTTCCCCTTCTTTTAAACCCTTGGTGGTCAGAGGGACCATGCACGGCTTCAGGTCGTCTGCCTGCTTTGGGGCAGTTGGAGGTGGATGGTTCCAACCATTGATGCTCACCCACAAGCTCCTTCTCTGCTTGCTCCCCGTGTGATGTGTGGAGCTCATTTAGGTTTTCCCCTTCTTTTAAACCCTTGGTGGTCAGAGGGACCATGCACGGCTTCAGGTCCGCTGCCTGCTTTGTGCCTTGCTTACAACAAACTCTTAATCCTGGTGAAATTGAGGAAGCAAATACCCACTGGGCTTTTCCTGCACGTGGCCATTGGAATTGGCCTTGGGGTAAACCTATGCAAATGGAGACTGTTGGCATTAATATTGATTAACGCGCTCTTAATTTTGCTTTTCTAAGGTGACCTATTTCACATCCAGACATCTGCAGGTGATTACAGCCCCGTGCCGGAGTGTTTACCCGGGGGCCTCTGCTCCAAGGGGCGGCTCACGTGGGATGCAGGCAGACGCGTGCTGGCCTCGGAGCTGGCATCCCCAGGGGGACGTGGCAGGATCTGGTCGTTGTTGCCTCTTGGTTCTGTCCAAGTAAGAACTTTTTTGAAGTTGGAGATAAGTTTGCATGAACTCTTGAAGCTTGGAAATCACGTGTCAGCCTGGGAGGGGGGGAGACTCGCGGTTCCTCTTCCCTGTTCCCAGTTGTCATGGGCTAAAGTTTTCAGGGGATTTGTTCTCCTTCTCCAAAGCCGCATCTGTGCATGCAAGCTGAAAGTGGAAGCATCTCCTCTCCAATGCATTTAATGTATAGGCTTGGGGTATACAGACGCCCCGATGGCTTGCGTGCAGGGTTAAACCCTTTCCGCAGAGCACTCGTATGGGTACGTGCTGCAGGACAGATGCAACTACGGCAGCGGTTTATTCCTCAAAGCAGCGGAACCCGATGGTTTGGGAATTAACCTCCAGCTTTGGCTTGGCTACTGCAGCCCCCAGCCCACCACCGAGTTATGTTCACACTCTGGCACAAGTTGTTTCTGCTCCGTGCTTTTTCTGGTTTAACGCTTGCCCCTGCAAAATCTTTAATTGCAGGCTCTTTTGGGGACAGGGCTGCGTTACAGTCTCAGAGGGACGATAACCTCAGCGAGAGGCTCTTTGCGACATGAATTTCCATCCACCACCACCTGTGTGGCTGCTGGCACATAAACATACACACATATATATATATTCAACCTCCTTCTATCAGAGGTTGTTTTTCTGGTTTTAAGAAAACTCTTGGCTAGCCAGTACATGGCAAGTATCTGGTGTCATGAGCCTTCGTTTCCGCAAGGTTGGCGTGCCAGATCCCACCCTAGCCCCCTGCGCAGGTCAGCTCAGTAAATCCAGCTCTCAGTAAACCAACCGTGCACCTCAGGGCTGAGCCAGCAAACATGAGCCGAGGTTAAAACCCACTCCTTTAATAAAACCAAGCCCCAGGGTCTTTATCTGTAATAAATAGCGGTCTAACCAAGCTGTGCTTTCTCTCTTGCTAGGAATCTGCTGATGGTTTGTATTAGTATTAGATAGGAATTGTTTTTCTGCAATTCTTATGGAAAGACAGCAGAGGAAATCCTGCTGGCTCCAGGACGAGGAAGAGGCGAGTGGCCCCATCGCCCATGAGCCTGGAGGGGAAGGATTGTGAATTGATGGAGTGAAAAACCCCACCCCCTTTTGTTCACGGGACTTGGAGAGTCTGAAAAACATTTTTTCTTTCCAAACCCAAATGGGTCAGCTCCAAATACCGGCACAGCTCGGGTTTTAATTAATCTGCTGTTGCAGTCTGATGGGCATCGGCTCATCTGACTCCCATTTCGCCTACGGTCTAGGCTGAGCTGTGTAATCCCAGAGCCGTGGCTTGGCCTCCTCGGAGTGAGGATGAAGCAGGGAGGAGGGCAACTGCCTTGGGAAGGTGAAATGTCATGGGCCTGGCTGGGGAATTGTAAATTAACGATAGTATAGCTAAAGCCAAAAGGGGCAGGGAGCAGGGGGCTGCATGGGTGGGCAGCAGGGAAGTGCTGGGTATCGGGAAAGAAGCTGGAGAGGGAGAAAGGGGAGCAAAAAGAAGAGGTAATAGTGACTGCAGGAAAAGGAAAATTCTTGTGTTTAAAAGACGAAGTCCTGTTAGCTTTTCTTGAAGGGGCTACAAGCTTTGGTTGATTTTCCTCTTGCCTGCCCCGTGAGATGGAGCTGCTCCTCCCCAGCAGAAACAGCTCCGCACAGGGGAGGGAGGCAGCCACCTCCTGGCTACACCACCGCTCTCCCCAGCCTGCCCAAAAGCTGCTCTCCGGCCAGGGACACGGCTTCTTCCTAAACCGACGCTGCTTCTTGCCCTTGCGCGGTCAAGGAGCTGGCGTGCAGGGTCCCAAAAGGGGGGTAAATTCATCAAATTGGGGATAAATTCATGAAAGAGAAGGCAGGACCAAAAACCAGACCGAGCAGAGAGGCAGCATCTTCTGCCTGGGTAACGGCCTCCACAGCTAACCAGATGGAGCTGGTTGATGAAGCCCATGCAATTAAAACATGGGTGAGACAAAAAATGCGGTCAGGGAAACAGGGACTATGAGACACATTAAGAAAGAGGCAGGAGCTGCCAGACGAACCGGCAAAATAAAACCAAAGGAGGCACGTCAGGCAAGGACTTGTTTTACAGATGCGTGAGGTATTAAAATGTGTGTGTGAACCGAAACACTTTGGTTACGCCGCTCCTTCCCTTCCTCCTCCTGAACTGGTTCCAGTCACTGCTGTATCTTCCAGCAAGAGCTCAGTGGTGGAGACGCGAGGCCCGCACAGGTAAGCGGTGCTCGTGGCAGGTCGGTCATCACTGTCCCCTCTTCCCACGTTTGCCAGTACCAAGGAAGCTCCAGATCACCCTGGAGAGACAGCAGGTGAAGCAGAAGTGACCGGGCTCAGCTGTGGGGCCTAAGAGCAGCAAAAAGTGACCTTCTGAGGTATCAAATAATTCCCTGTTTATCCCGATAGCATCATTGGTATCAAAGAGGCATGAGGTCTCTCAGCAGCATCCCCTGCCACCTGGCTGGGCTTAGCATCTCAGCAGCACAACAGGTCACCCACTAGCTGAGTCCTCTTCTCCCAAGAGCCGCCCGGATGGAGGGGCCGGTTTGCCCGGCTTTAGGGCCAGCTTTCTCGTCCGCATCATCCTGTTCTTGCTCCAGGGCAGGTCCTTTCGTCAGCTCTCCAAGCCATCACCCTGCTCGCCAAGAAGAGCACCCCTCTCTTCGCCACTACCAGGTCTTTCTCTGCGATAAGCAAGGAACTGGAAGGAGATCTGAGAAGAGGTTAAGGCTCCGCACACAAGCAAAGGTGGATCTACACGATGCACTGGGTCTCGCCACCCGAAAAAAGGCTGTTTGTGCCAGGAGAGCTGGAAACAGGACAAGGAGCTTAATGCAAACAAAGGTCTGAAGCATTCAGTGGTTGCAACACCATAAATTAATCACTGGCATGCGGGTGAGCAAGCACAGCTCAAAAGCAACCGCTGAGTGCATCAACCCACCCGCTCCTGCCGAACCCCGCCTGCCCTGAGACGGGGTCACTCCCTGCAAAGCCTGGCTGGCGGGATGGGATCCCAGAGGGAAGTGTTGGCAGGGAAAGGATACAACCACGTCGAGGGAAAGGACGCCCAGGCTGCCCACCAGCCAGGGGAGGTGGTGCAGGACGTAGTCGCCTTCGCTTTGCCCCTGCTCAGGGTTCTTCAGGAGGACGCTGAGGCCGTAGAGCAAGTTCCCCAGCATCACCAGGGCAAAGAGAGAATAGGAGACCCCGATGGTGGATTTCCTCTTGTACTGGAAGAAAAGGGGCCAGAGAGAGGAGCTCGGATGCAGCTCTCTGAAATCTCACTAGAAAGTAGCATTAATAAGTAACCCTCCACCCAAAAAAGAGAGAAGAAAAAAGGTGGTGACTCAATGCCAAGAACCTTTCAGTTCCCCTTTTGCTTGTAAATAAAGACAAAATGAAAGCCCCGCCCTCAAAATATTGGTATGTTAAAGGGATGGAAGAAAAATTAATCAGGTTTTGGAACAGAGATACAGAAAAAAATAGTCCCTTATGAAATCATCACAGACAGGGACCTGGGACCTCTGAGCAAAGAGGGGAAAGATGATCCCACTGCCCCTCTTTGATTTGAAATCTCAGGACCCCAGGGGGCCCCCAGGGCTGGGCTGCTGTCCTGCCCTGCTCACGGCACGGTGCTTACGTTAGTGTAGATCTGGGGGATTCGGGAGCACAGGTACAGCACGGAGGAGACTGAGCCGATAGTGAAGCCAATGATCTCGCTCCTGGTGAAAGGCTGCAAGGCAAGGGGGGGCTGCCAGCAGCCCCCGTGTTTTCAGAGAGGTGCCTACCGCCCACACCGCGGCTCCGTGTGAGGCGACAGCAGGGCTAAAACCCAGCCTTTGCTCTCTCCATCCCTCCCTCGCCCTGCTGAGCGTTAAGCAGGCTTGCACTGGTCCAGCAGGACATGCCCACCCCACTGGACACTTTATCTTCTCTCCTCCCATCACCCAGGTTTAGGAACCATCTCACCTTCAACCCAGGCTCATCCATGTGAGCAGAGAGCAGCGACCTCCCTTTAAACGTCACCGGGTCCTGCACAGAGGCAGCACCTCTGCCCAGGAAGGAGACGGTCGACACCGTCCCCAGGGAAAGGAAGACGAAGGCTGCGTTGATCAGAGCGGTGACTGTGGGGAATCAAGCGGAGGCTGGTTAGGGAGGGCTCCTCCATCAGCCCCCAGCACAGCCCCGCAGCCCTGGTGGGCACCAGGAACCCCTCTGGGTACAGAGACCTTCAAGCTCTCCCTTATCTCTGTGGCAGCAGAGCCAGCACTGAGTAATTCAGGCAATAGCTGCCGCCGGCATTTTATCTCACAGCGATATGGGCAATTTGTAAGTTATCAGGGAGGAAGCTGCTCCTATCTCGGCAGATCGAGAGTTTCTTCAGCTATAGGGCTTAAATCAACGCCCCACTGCCCCCCCCGTCCAGAAACTTTTCACTGTCTTAACTCACAGCGGTGCACGTTCAAATCCCCGCCAGACCGAGCCCTGCTTTGACAGCTAAACTTGTGTTATATTCTGTAAACAAACTCTCCAGTCCTAACCAAACTGGTGGGCCACCTATCAATTGGTTTAATAAATTCAAATGGCTTTAATAAGCTGAATAGTTTTCAGGATCCAAAGGGATGCCTGTTTGTAGCTCACAGAAAGCTGCTACGCTAAGAAGTGGGTTTTCTCTTGCTGTTTAAGCTTTGCAAGAACTGCAGAACCCCATTCAGGTTCCCTTCTTACTCCACTTGAACAGGGAGGAACTTCTCCATCAAGGCTGCTGTTAGTGGCGAGAGGAGTATCGACCCTGCAACAGCCAGAAAACTTCACCCCTTCCCTTAAATCAGTGGCCTGAGTCGAGATCTGGCTATGGTTTCCAGCTCCAAGATGGAGCCACTGCATAACTGCAGTTGAGTAATTTTTTTTCTATACTTAAGGCAACTCAAGGGGAGGTTCTTTTCAACCCGGACGCTGCACACGGTGGTTTGCAGGGGTCTGCAGAGGGCCCAGGTATGGCCGGTGGCTATGTACCCGCTGTGGCTTTCATGGATGCTCAGTTTAGCTAAGAAAAAAAGAGCAACAAGGGGCATCTCGTAGCCACATCAATGCATCTGCAAAGCACCCCTGCCCCGATTTATCTCCTCCCGGGATTGCTTCCTCTCCTGCTCTGCAGCTGAGGACAAGCCAGCCCCAAAGACGCACCGAGGGGAACGCACAGCCCCGCTGTGCCCATAACGCCAACTCACATCCTCCACCCCGGTTCTTCGCTTTGTAGTAGCAGTAGAGAGACAGCATCACCAGGTCAGCGAGCACGTAGTAAACAGCCGTGTAAACCTGCAGGGAGAAGGACGGGTTGGTCCTGCCTGCAGAAAGGCCTCCAGCTGACAGCAGGACAAGGAAGGGGGCATCCCCGGGGTGAGAAGGCAGCATCCCTCGGCCATTTGGGTCTCTGGTTCCCGGTGATGGATTAAGCAGCACCCATCCAATCCCTTCTCCCTGGAGTTTGGGGTGTTTGAGAGCCAACCCAGCCCCAGCGAGTTGTTCTGTACCTGCAGTGGCAACTGATCGGCCAGGAAGGAACCAATGAGGTTTAGAAGGTCTCCACCCAGCCATCCCAGCAGGAAATATATGGAGAGAGCCTGGTCCATGACGCCCGTTTTGCAGGCTTGGTAAAACTGCCTGCAGAGAGAGCGTTGGGCAGAGACACAAAGCGTTACCCCCAGCTGGTTCGGTGCTAACTGGGAACCATCCCCAGGTTTCCCTGTTGTTCCCACCTGGATCGTTTTGCAATTGCCACCTGCCCAAAGCACTCAGGGAGGGCTGGGGGGGAGGAAAAGCAGACATTTCCTCCAGCAAAGCCACATGATCCACTGCAAAGTGGCCCCTGTCAGAAGTCCTGCGGCCCGTTGGGTGCTCGCAGTAACCCGCCGGGCTCAAGCCCTTGTGATCTGTCCCTCGTGCAGGGGCAGAAAGCAGCGAGGAGAAGCTCCGATTGCAGAAACCGCCGCTCTGGTTACGAAATAACCTGATGATCCACCGAGACTGAGTGTGACCCCCCATGTACCTCTCCGCCACGGCTGTCCCCAGCACTTCCAAGAAGCCCAGGGCTCCCGGAAACATTTTTTCTGCACGTATGACCTGTAATGACTGCATTGCAGTTGGCTTACGTGGGTTATTACAGCTGCCAAGCACAGTAATAATAATATAATAACAAACAAGGCTTTGGGGCTGCACCGCCTGCTCCCTCTCCTCCTTTTAAATCTAAATTTTCCAAGCCCAGACTGCTTTTGCTGGGTAGATTTAATAATTCAGGCAGCTTGCGCTTGAAATTTGGGGAGGGCTCGGCCGGGTTTTGGGAGTGATACTTACGGAAAAGAGGCAGCTGCAAAGCAGAAGATGGAAACCAGACCCAGGACGATGCTGGCCATGTCCCGGCCGTCCTGGGCGCATTCGTTGAACACATCCATCACCCAGCGGGAGCCGTTGGGACAGTCGGAAAGATTCCCGGGTGGGAGACCCCTCCAGCGCCGCGCATCCATGGTCTCTGGCGCTCAGCTCGGCCGAGGGAGGTTTATTAGTGTCTGGCAGCAGAACTGTCAGGATAATGCTGGGAAAAATGCAATAACACAGGAAAAAATTAAATAATCCTGGGGAAAAATAGATCTGTCCTAAGAACACGCTCACGGCTCCTCCGGCTGCGGCTCGATTGCGGGTGGTGGGATACACCCGCCCGGGAAGGCCATCATCCCGGCGGGATTTGGCCTCAAAGGAGAAATAAACCCCAACCGGCGCGTCCTGGCGGAGCAGGGCCTTACCTTCCTTCGCTGGCGGCCGTTGGGAAACCGGCTTGGTTTTTCTTTAAAAACGCACTTTTTCGGAAACTTGGGGTTTGTTTTGGTTTTTTGCCGTGCTACTCCACTGCTTCTTCAGAAACTTGCCGGGTTTCCTTTGCAAATCTGCTGCTTTTTCGGCAATTTGCTGGTTTCCTTCCAAAGCCGGTGCTTTTTGGGGGAAGTTGCTGGGGTTTTACCGTCCCTGAGGGGAAGGGACCTCCCTGCCGGGCTGACACCGTCCCTGAGGGGAAGGGACCTCCCTGCCGGGCTGACACCGTCCCTGAGGGGAAGGGACCTCCCTGCCGGGCTGACACCGTCCCTGAGGGGAAGGGACCTCCCTGCCGGGCTGACACCGTCCCTGAGGGGAAGGGACCTCCCTGCCGGGCTGACACCGTCCCTGAGGGGAAGGGACCTCCCTGCCGGGCTGACACCGTCCCTGAGGGGAAGGGACCTCCCTGCCGGGCTGACACCGTCCCTGAGGGGAAGGGACCTCCCTGCCGGGCTGACACCGTCCCTGAGGGGAAGGGACCTCCCTGCCGGGCTGACACCGTCCCTGAGGGGAAGGGACCTCCCTGCCGGGCTGACACCGTCCCTGAGGGGAAGGGACCTCCCTGCCGGGCTGACACCGTCCCTGAGGGGAAGGGACCTCCCTGCCGGGCTGACACCGTCCCTGAGGGGAAGGGACCTCCCTGCCGGGCTGACACCGTCCCTGAGGGGAAGGGACCTCCCTGCCGGGCTGACACCGTCCCTGAGGGGAAGGGACCTCCCTGCCGGGCTGACACCGTCCCTGAGGGGAAGGGACCTCCCTGCCGGGCTGACACCGTCCCTGAGGGGAAGGGACCTCCCTGCCGGGCTGACACCGTCCCTGAGGGGAAGGGACCTCCCTGCCGGGCTGACACCGTCCCTGAGGGGAAGGGACTCCCCTGCTAGTGCTGACCCCCGGGCCTTGAGGAGAGGGGCCTCCCTCTCTAGGGCAGACTTGCAGTCTCTAAGGAGAGGGGCCTCCCCTGCTAGGCAGATGTGGTTCCCGAGGAGAAGAGCCTTCACTCAAACACCTTGAGCAGTGCTTGCATTGTGCCCCTTATCTCCATTCCCTTCCTGAAGGTGGAAGTGTCCCTGCTCATTCTTTCTTTCTCTCTGCCAGTGGAAGTTGCCACCAAGGCTAATCCCTGGGATGGGAAGACGCTGAAGCCTGAAAGTGTGCGATCGCAGCTGGAAACATCCCTGGAGAGGCTGAAGAGGACGAGCGTGGAGCTCTTCTACCTCCATGCTCCTGACCATGGGACCCCAGTGGAGGAGACCCTGCGTGCCTGCAATGAGCTGCACAAAGAAGTAAAGTGGGAAGTCCCAGCCTGGGCCATCTCTTGATTCCCTCCCATCACCTTTTTCAACCAGGGCTGCTTCTTGTGCCCTTCTGCAGTGTTGGGTTTGTGCAACACTAGGAAGAGGGGACACAGGCGACCAGGGCAAAGCCAAAGAGCTGACGCTCCGTGGAGTGTTCACGTGGTGCACTTTGTTCCCAAAAGCTCTTGGAAACGTTAGAACATCTGAACTTTGCTTTCTGCTGTGTTAACTGACTAGATTAAGATTAGTGCTGGTAATGTGTGAAGAAGAATTCCTGAATTGCATTCATGTAACAGTGCCATGTAAATTAGAAGGTGTGAATTCAAAATGAATAGAAATGACAGGTCTGGTAATTTATAGTCATCTAGAAGAGGTGAACAGGGATGAGGGATGAACTCTGGAATAAAATTTGGCGACTGTCCTTTTCATTGTTTGCACCTTGCACTGTCTAGGTACAGATGCACTTTTAAAATCTGGAATTGAATACCTTTTTATTCCTCTGCAGGGAAAGTTTAAAGAACTCGGTCTATCAAACTACGCAGCATGGGAGGTCGCAGAAATCTGCACCATCTGCAAATACAACAACTGGTTGATGCCAACGGTGTACCAGGTGAGGGCTGGGGGTTTGCTGTGGTCCGGTAGATCTTTTGTGGAGGCTGAGATAAACAACAAATATGAGGCTTCGGATCAGAACAGTGTGCAGCTGGTTCTCTGTGTCCTTACAGCGACAGTGGGGAATGGTCTGGGAGCCCCAAATCTTGGACCAGTCCCCAGTGTGCCAGATAGAAACTCAAAAAAGGAAAGTGCTCTGGTTAGTCTGGGAAGTCCTTTCAGGACACATGTGATCAGAAAGCTGAGTGAGATCACCTCAGAAAAAGCTGAGTATGCGTTTATTGCCCGAGTCAGTGACCCTCTTGATGTGGAACTTCATAAAAGTTTTTCTGTTACTTGCAAGCCTTTAGAAAGTCTGTTCCTGAGCAGATAATAACGCTGTATGACCTAAAGCTGCTCTTCTGGACTTGCAATCCTTTAGAAAGTCTGTTCCTGAGCAGATAACGCTGTATGACCTAAAGCTGCTCTTCTGGATAGGATGAGAGTATTGTCAGGGAAGGGGCCAGGAAAGGCTGTTCCAGGTGCTTGTGACTGCTGTCATGAGCTGGTGTTTGAAGTTGTCTCCCTCATCTTTGTGCAGGGTATGTACAATGCGGTCACTCGCCAGGTGGAAGCCGAGCTGTTCCCTTGCCTGAGATACTACGGGTTGCGGTTCTACGCCTACAATCCGCTGGCAGGTACGGAGAGGGAAAGGGTGAGACTTCTGAGATGAAAACATGCGAAATGGGGGCTGTAGAAGAGGCAACCCACCACTAAACATGCTGCTGACCCTTTGCAGGAGGGCTGCTGACCGGCAAGTACAAGTATGAAGACAAAGACACACACCAGCCCACTGGAAGGTTTTTTGGGAATGACTGGGCTCAAGCCTACAGGGACAGGTATGTTTTGAGCCAATAAGACAAGCAGGGAGATGCAGCAGGGGTGGCTAAATAAAAAAAACACACTAATAATCAGCTGAGAGGAAGCAGAATTGACCAAAGCTTGTGCAGTGATTACGTCTGCACATGTGGTTGGGGCTTGTGACTGAGCTTTGCAGAGTGGTTTTTAGGCTCAGCTTCCTCCTGGCCTGCTGTGGGGGATTGCAGAAGCCCTCAGAGGCTACGAAGAGTTGCATGATGCTTCCTGAAACCCTCTCCTACTTGCTCTGAATATAGATGTACCATTCACTAGAGGTCCCAAGGGCAATAAAAGCAATTTCCTTCCTTGCAGGTACTGGAAAAAACACAATTTTGAAGGAATTGTCTTAGTAGAAAGAGCTCTGAAAGACGCTTACGGTTCCAACGCACCAAGCCTGACCTCTGCTGCTTTGCGCTGGTTGTACAATCACTCCAAACTGCAGGTACCAGCTAGACACGGCTGTAAGCCAGCAGCCTGTGCACCACAGCCAGAACTGGGCGGCTGTTGCAGCACGCAAATGGGGAAGTGGCTCTGTACAAACGGTTATCTTTTAATGTGCGTGTGCCATGGGCTTGTGGCGTTCCAAAGGGAACACTGCTGTACGGGCTCTGCCGGCCAGGCTGTCGGAGTGACTCAGCTCTGCATTTTCGCATGGTATCTTGTGTTCATTGGGTTGGCAGAAATGGTAGATTTTAAGTGCCAGTTATTGGGGTCTTGGCTTCCCACCCAGCTTCCCTACGAGGAGATGACTTGGCTTTTCATCAGACTAGGAAATTAATGGTTATATTCTCCATCTCCCCAAAATATTCCCCTAGTCCCCCGTAAAGTAGGATTTGGCACCTTTTGAGGAGTCAGCGTGACTTGGAGATGTTCTGGCCTTGTGAATGCAACTTTGCGGTGTCAGTTGTCTAAACACCCAGGAGTTACTGGATGTTCTTTATTGGAAACATTTCAAGTTTGGCCTGCAGCGGCTTGGGAAGCGAACTAGGTTCCTTGTGGGATCAGCAACTCCTCTTACTGCTTTGCAGGGTTCTCTCGGAGACGCAGTGATCATCGGGATGTCCAACTTGGAGCAGCTAGAGCAGAACCTTGACTATAGTGAAGAGGGTCCCCTGCTTCCAGCCGTCGTGGAGGCGTTTGATAAAGCCTGGAACCTGACTGCACACGACTGTCCCAACTATTTCCGCTAGACACTAGGGTAGGGACAAGAAAGCAGGTGGACAATGGAGCAGGAGTCTCTCGAAGCACGGGAGAGGTACTTACCCACCCTGCCCCTTTGATCGACGTCTAAACGTGTTGATTTTTCCCTGTCTTAAAGAAGCTATGTAGGATCCACTACACCACTGTCCGCACTTGTCGTGTGGGGCCTTATTCTTTCTCCCCTCCTGGACCTTCAGCTCTATGCAGTGCGTGCTATGATTTAAAGATAGTTAATTGGGGAAAATGGACAGGTAACCGGATGAAGACCCCTGTTCTGCTTTAATATGATCTTAAATAATTACGTACAAGAATAAAACCTTTTTCTAACACAGACCCCACCTCTCAATCGTACCTCTAACCTGGCTGGCACGTCCTTATCGGCGCTCAGTGACTTTGAGCTAAAAAGCTTCTTCTGAAGCTTTTATCGGGAGGTAAGAACAGACCCGCAGCCCGCTCCCCTGTATCAGGTGTGCCACCTCAAAGCCGCATTACCTAGCTTTTTCATGTTTGAGGTGGTGTTTCCTCAGATCCCGGGGTGCTCAAACAGTAACAGGCAGCAGCAACAACCATCTGGTTTTATATATAGATTTATATATATATATAAAAAAAAGCCTAATTGGGTCATCTTTTACAAAGAGCATGTTGGAGCTGATCACCCTTGTCCTCTGGGTGCAAACAGGGAAGGGAAAAATCCTCCTCTTTTTGTCTCTAAAATAGAGTAGAACTGTCTATAGAGTCCAAGCGCAAGGACTGCTGCTAGTCCTCATTGCTGTCATCATCACCGTCATCCTCCTCTTCCTCGTCCTCTGCTGCATCTCCCACAAGTTTCTGGAAGTCTCCCGTCTCAGAATTCCACAGAAATTTGATGGTGACTTTAAACTCCGCCATCTCGTAGCCGAAGAGTTTCTAGGAAAGGACACAAACCTCTCATTCCTGTTCCACTGTGGCCAGCCTGGCAAAAACACCATAAAAATACCGCTTCCGGATGGGAACTACAGCAAAGCAGGAGCCAAAATAATGGCCGCATTAGGAATGCGCAAGGATGTTTGCTGACTTACACCCTGCTCACCTTCATCCGAGAACATACATGCTCCAGCGGAACTAAGCTGAAGTCGATTATTTTGTACCGGGGGAACAGGGGCTCGCACAGACGCTGCGTTACGATGTTACTCACCAGGACGCGGGCTTGCTCAGGGGTGAGAACGTCCCCTTCTTTGCAGACTTCGTAGTCTGAAAGTAGCGTCACCACTCCTGCAGGAACAAAAGCTCTTGAAACAGACTCACATAATACTGGATAAACCCACCGAAACGTGGGGTGCGGAGCTCCGACTCTCAAACACTGCCCTTTGTAGCTTATGCCCTTCTGTGCAAATATGAGTACACCCCAAGAAGCTGGGCGAGATCAACTCAAAAAAAAACCCAAAACCCCAAACAATCCCATATCTGGTTTCTGAATGGAATGCCAAGGCAGCAGGTTAGGCTAGGCCTAGTTTCCACTGCTAAAGGATGGTATCTTGTAGAAAGTTGGTTGTTTCACTCATCTTTGGCATCAGTTTAGGGGGAACAGCGCAAACAGAATGTAAGGAGTTCTAGCACCAGCTGAACAAGCAGAAAGCTATCAGGTTTTCTCCAAAACTATAAGGAGAATGTTAAATAATCAAATAAGATCTTACCTGTGCAGATAAAAAATGAAGCTTACCTTCTCGGCCACTTCACCTACCTTTCTTTAACGCCGTTGGCAATCCCAGCTGCCGTAGCTGAGGCTCCATGGAGTGGGGGAACTGCTCCAAGGGCCCCGTGTCCAGGCTCACCGTGTACGTCGCCTTGTTCCCTGCGCGGGCAAAGTCCACCTCCTTGAATTTGGAGAACCACCTGAGAGGGAGACGAGTAACGAGAGCTTTAGCCATGGAAGGAACATCCCTTGGGGGCTAAGACAGGGATTAACAGCGTAGCCCATTGTTGCAGGGATGGCAGAAAAGGACAAGATGAGAAGCCTCATGGGAGCATCGCTGCATTAAGAGAAACATCAGCAAGTGAGGTAGTCAAGTGGGGAGGGGAGGAAACGCTGCTCAGCATTTCAGAACCCTGGCCGTGACACGTGCGTACTCACTCGTCCACCTCGTCCCTGGTGCGGTTCGTGAAGAGGAGACCGACTTCACCTCGCAGGTGTTTGCTGACCTGAAAGAAACGGGCCGGCCACGGGAGGCGGGCAGCACCCAGGCAACCCCCTAGGCTTCAGTCCTGCCCAGCCCCAGCTACGAGAGCTCCGCTAGCGACAGAGCTTTTGTATCGCGATATGGATGGATTCAGTTGAAACATCCACAGGGAGGCAGCGCGGGCGAGGCGAAGCTTTGGGGGACACAGGACGCCCCCCGCCCCTACCTTGTGCAGGTTCTCCTTGTATTCGCTGCTTGGCTCGCGTCCCAGCGCCACCATCATGACTTTGTTCTTCCCGAAGAAGATCCTGGGGCGACAGGAGAAGGAAGAGGACGATGAGGAGGCTGAAGGCTCCGGGGCCGCGCTCGCCCCTCGGGCGCCGTGCCCTCCGCGCGCCGTGCCCCCC
>NW_009260790.1:2713458-2723917 GCF_000687185.1 Egretta garzetta
CGGTCGGGCCTTCCCCTCCCGTCCCCTCAGCGGGGCGCCCCATTGCCCCGCCTCACCCACCCTCCCGTTTCTCCTCCCAGGAGGCAGCAGTACGTGGGGAAGCTTAAGTTCGCGTCTTTGGAGGCCTCGCAGGGCTCGAAGAAACTCATCGTGGCCACTGAGAAGAACGTCGTGGCCGCTCTGAATTCCAGGAGTGGCGAAATCCGTGAGTGAGGCGGGGGTTTGTTGTGGGGAATAAGCCTGTTATGCTGGGGCTAACATGTCAGTCAAGTCACACTACGTTTTCATACTGATAAATGAATGCTGGTGATATCGTTTTGTCAGACTGAGAGGATTCAGCCGGTAGTTAAAAGCTGTTGCTTAGGGCAGGCAGACTGTCCTCTGCATAAACATATTGCCATAAAGAGCCTAGGTTTAAAAATTAAACTGAAGGCCCTTGGGGGAGCAAATCTTGTTCTCATTTAACTCTGTTTCTTCCAGTGTGGCGCCATGTAGACAAGGGAACCCCCGAAGGAGCAATAGATGCAATGCTGATCCACGGGCAGGGTAAGGAGAACATGCAGACGGTGTGCTGGGGCCAGCAGTTGGCCTTGTACGTGGGATCTCAACCACACATTAGACCACGAGTTGAACTTGCCAGAACTTGTTGCTTTGTTGATCTGCAGTGGGATGCAAGTTCTGTGTTCATCTCCTTTTCTTAATTTCCTGGGTAGATGCCATCACTGTGTCCAATGCTGGGCGCATTCTGCGTTCCTGGGAGACCAACATTGGGGGATTGAACTGGGAGACGTCCCTGGACACTGGCAGGTAGGCTTTCCTCTTTGCACTGTTTCCTTCCCTTTGCAGTGCTGGTCGAGGAAGGAAGAAAGGGGATGGTCACCTTGTTTGGGCTTGCATTATAGGGAAAAATCAGCTAGACGTAAGGTTTCTGAAATAACATTTAGCTCAGTTCCTAAGGAATGCCTGAACCTTGCAGCTAAATCTATCACAGTATCTATTTCTTAGCAAACTAGTAAGAGGAAGAGATACAATTTTATTTCACAGATGGATTTGCTCTTTAAATATACCTAATGTTCAACCTGCGTCTGGTTTTGGGTGTTTGGATTCCAGCCTAATGCTCTCTGTTGAGATCAGCAAGGATAGATAAAGTGGGCTATAAATTATACTTTAAGATCAATATTAAATGTTTGAAGAAGGTCTTCGGAGGGGTTTGGTTTTTTTTTTTTCCCTAAAAGAAATTAACTTTGTAACTTACTGTCTCTGACCTCTGCTTAGTTTCCAGGTGGCTCGTTTGGTGGGGCTACAGGATGTGGTGAAATACGTGGCTGTGCTCAAGAAGGCAGCCATCTCTCTTCACTACCTTTCCAACGGGCACCAGAAATGGGTAGAACACTTACCAGAAAGGTAAGAATGTATTTTAAGTAGTAGAGTAAACTTCTGACAGGGAGGCTGTTGCCTTGGAGAGGAAAGGATGCCTTATGCTTTTGAAAACATCTGGAAACAGTAATGTGAGAAGCCGATGCTTCATGGTTGCTGCTTCTCTTGCAGTGAGAGTACTCAGTACCAGTTGTTGTATTCCCGTGGGACCGGAGTGATCCAGGTGCTTGGAATCGTTCCCCAGAGCCACTTGAACATTTTAACATTCAGTGTAGAAGATGGAGAAATTACAAAACAGGTAGTGCTCGATTATGGATCCGAAATACTGAATTTGATGTTCACAAATGTACTTCTAACTAGGTGGGCTGTGGTGTGCAGAGCAATTAATTCTTGTTATAGTACAGATAAATTTCCTTTTCACTGTGGCATTATCTGCCACCCAATAAATGGATTGTACTGCTGAATGCCCTGAAAGCAAAACTTAATAAGGCTTGCAGCTGTTAATCAAGACCATCCTGGAAATCTCAGGCTGATATATAGTTTCTCCCAGGGTCATGGGTAAAAATAATTCTGACTTAAATTTTTGGTTGTGTTCAAGTTGGTTCTTTGAAGATGTTGTTCTGTTGACAACTTCACCTCTTTGTGTATGTCTCGCTTGGCAGATCAGAGTAGCAGCCCCGTGGCTGAAGAGCTTAAATGGCGTGTGCAGCGTGGTGGGGGAGGCAGTGCTGGTGTGTGTGGACATGGACATGCATTCGCTCTATGTTTGCTCCTTGGAGACAGAGCAGGAGATGAAGCAGATCCCACTGCAGGTGAGAAGTGCTGAAAGAGCTGTGTATATAATTCGTTGTCCAACTGGTTTGGTGCCTGAATCAGTTTTGCAGCATGGGGGTTCTGTTGGTAAACTACAGCATGACTGAGGAGGTGTGCGAAGAAGCATGGCCCATAAATTGAGGGAAGGGAGAGAAAACTATATATTGTGTCTGTCTAATCATTCCTTTTGGATTGATGTCTTCACAGTTTGCTCCATTGGGAGCCTAGTTCTCCTTGCTTCTGCTGTACATTTACTCTGACATGAGGAACTTCTTCATAAAGCTTATGTTACTGCTAATAGAAGGAAGGGATTTGTTTCAGTGAAGAAAAAGCTCTCACGAACACGTATGTTTTTCTCCTTTTCACAGTCACTTGACCTGGAGTTTGCTGATGACTTCCAGCCCAGGATATTGGCCACTCAGCCCAATGTAATCAGTGCTTCGCGGACTCAGTTCTTCCTGCAGCTGTCTCCAAGCCACTTCTCTTTGCTGCAGTACAAACACGGGCTGCTCAGCCACCTTCGGGATTTCCAGCAGGTAACCAAGATAAATGTACTCAAGCGAGAGAGCCAAGTACAGCTTCAAATTCTTTAAAATGAACAAATACCCTTGTGCTAAGCATTCTGAACAAACTGCTGAGCTTCTCATTTCAGTTGTGCTCTTGGCTGCAAGACTTGAAAACCATTAATAATTTGATTTAATTTATACTGGCTGCTGAAATATTCCAGACATCAGTGTAGGAATGCTTTGTTGCCGACAGCTGTCAGTGTCAGGGTAGTTTCCTGGTTTTGAGGTAGATAAAGAGATGCATGTGTCTAAGTGGTCAGTGGTGCAGCAGTGCTTTTGTTAGGCCAGTTGAGAGGTTTTGAAAAGCAAAAAGCTCAGTAACACTGGATATCATGGCCTAAAAACCTGTGGCAGGTCAACCGTTTCCATCTTTGAGAACTATTTTCAGTTTTATAAGAGAGAATTATTTTTTTTTTGTTTGGTGAAACAATGAAATTTAAAATTTGGCTGTGAAATATCATCTGGTTTTAATTCCGGTATGGCCTCATTTGCTACACAGGTAGGTTTTGGTGGCATTTGGGGATTTTCTTCTTCATTTTATGATTTCCTTCTATTTTTTTCCTTTTCAGGCAGCTCTGGTGAGTTTTGCAACAACTGGGGAGAAAACTGTGGCTGCTGTCCTGACCTGCAGGAGTGAGCTGGTTAGTACAATTTGCCTGTACTAGGTAACCAGCACGACTCTAGCGTACACTGAGGGTGGGTTCCACAAGCATTTTCCTTCTCAGGCCCAGGGATGGGTGGTAACTTGAGGAAAAGAAAGATTTAATTAGCTTCTCAGACATACGAAGACCATGGTAATGCAAGCAGATCTTGGTTACATCCAGCTAAGGTTATCTCTGGCTGGATGAAGCATGCTGTCCTGTGTGCAGCTGTGTGTAAGGGCACGTAACGTAGGAATCAACTTTACTGATCTATAGAAGACTTCAGTTCTTAGGGATACCAAACTTAGCAAGGTTTCATTTTTATCAGAAATAGAATAGAACTGTTTCCTGCCTGTTTTTAGCGTCAAGCTGAGGCTTATCAGGGACTCAAAACCTGTTTGTTTTTGGGTTTGGTTTTTTTTATGCTTTTATTGGGGTCTGAACTATGTTCATCCTTGTTTCAGAAACCTGGAAGTTCTGATGGCCTTCATGCTGGAGGTACTCTGGAGGATTCCCAGAAGCAGGTATAAAGTGTGCTTTTTCCCAAGAACAGCAGAAGTTCCTGACAGTCCATTTTCTTCTTTTGCACGAGGGAACAGAATGAAAAAGGTGTTATACTGTATTTCTGGAGACTGATGTTTTGCAGTAGCTCCATATAAATAATATAAAAATATCTTGAAGGTCTTACTCGATCAGAAATCCTTCTGCAGAATTTGGTGTGGCATGTAAACATGCATGGAAACATTCTAGACCAGGTTGGATGGGGGTCTGTGCAACCTGATCTAGTTAGCGGTGTCCCTGCTCACTGCAGGGGGGTTGGACTAGATGTAGGGGTCCCTTCCAACCCCAAACATTCTGTGATTCTGTAATTCTACATGTGTTTAACTCAGCTGTTTTCTGCCTCTTGTTGCAGGAATCCTTAACCTGTTCCAATCAAACCTACAACATTAATCTTTACCTGGTAGAAACTGGACAAAGATTGTTGGATACCACAATTACCTTCAACCTGGAGCAGAGCGGTGCCAAGCCACAGCAGGTGAGTGGGGAGAGATCATTTCAGTCCTGTGGTTTATCAGACTTGCAGTGCCCTCCGTACCCTGATTTGGCAGGATTGCTAGAACCCTTCAGGCAAGGTGAAAAGCATTCTGCAGACACACCGGATTACTGCATGCAATCGCACTGTTTGCTCTTGTTTCACCCAAGAGTTCTGTCTGAGGAGATAATGTGATCATTAACCTCACTGTTTCGCTTGCTCTGTTTTCCAGCTCTACATCCAAGTTTTCCTGAAGAAGGATGATTCTGTGGGCTATCGAGCCTTGGTGCAAACAGAAGACCACATGCTAATGTTCCTCCAGCAGCCTGGTAACTGGCAAACAGCTAACCTACTCCATTTCTAACAGTGCACACCTTGTCACTGTAGGACAAAACTCTCAAGTCCCAAACGATTATGTTTTTGTCATTGCTTTCTTTGAATACTGGAGGCTCTTTCACCCTCACAAAACATTTAATCTGAGAAAACAGCACTGCAGTGTTCTTTGTGCAGACAGAGCCTTTGATTTTCATGAGTTTTCTGCAGATTTCTAAACTCTTGGTAGGAATTGAGTCTAAGTCCTGTTGTAGATCTTCCTCAGAGTTTCTTCAGAGAAGGGCCCCGTGACAAAAGTGTTAATCTGCAGAAAGGGTTCAGAGTCCATCTCAGAGACATCAATTTACCAACGTTCTACTCTTATTTCTTTCCAGGAAAAGTCGTATGGAGTAGAGAGGAGTCATTAGCAGAAGTGGTAAGCTTGGAGATGGTGGATCTACCTCTGACAGGTGCACAGGCTGAGTTGGAGGGAGAATTCGGAAAGAAAGCAGGTAAGCCATAGATTTAATGGAATTACCTTTGTGAGTTTGTTTTTCTTCCTGAACAAATGTATAGTTTTCTTTTTCTTCTGAGAGTTAGGATTCAAATTTCTGCTGATGGCAATTAAAGTGAGCAGAAACAAACCCATTTCTGTCTAAACTTTTGAAGTCCAATGCCAAATGCAGATGGCATGAGCATATTACATTGTTATATTCAAAGAACAGTCAGGAGCAGTAGGAGAGGTTTTGGTCATGTCTCCTAAACATTTGCCGTTGACTCTTTCTGGAAGACTCATTTGCAGTAGCTTTTGTTTTTGCTTTGTTTTGTTTTTTCATGCTGTCCTGGATGCAGCCATTCAAGGTAACCTCCAACTGCATGCAGTGTTTTCTAACGTTTCCGAGTAATGCTTCCTAGTGGAACTTGATCTCTTCTCTGCTTGCTTTCCTCCGTGGTGAAATATAGTTGAAGTCTGATATTTTGCTAAATATCTAAATAAGCTAAAATAAGGTAAATATAAACCCTGATTGGGCAGAATTAAGTCTTTTTTTACTTCAGGGGCTTCTGTAGCTCTGAGTAATGGTGCAGGGGGAGATAGAGACCTTATAGGTGGGTAAGCTTTAGGTGGGCACTTGCTGTGAGCGCACCAGTGAGAAGGAAGGAATGCAAAGGAAGAGATTATGTACTCTGCAAGAAGGTTTGCTTTCAGTTGATGAGAGCATGTTTCAGAATGAGCTATACCACTGTGAAGTGGGAAAAGGTTGGTGAATGCCAGAGTCTATCACAGAAATGATAACTATAACTGCTATTCTGGAATGGGAGGCAGAGGCAAAGAATTATCACAGGTTCACGCATGGCAGCATTTCTTCTGCTTGCTGAGACTGTAATTTCAATCGTGGAGTGGGACGTAATTTTTTTTTCCCTCGTTATCACTGTTCGTCTATTTGCAGATGGTTTGCTGGGAATGTTTCTGAAGCGGCTGTCCTCCCAACTTATCCTGCTGCAAGCCTGGACCGCCCATCTTTGGAAGATGTTCTATGATGCCAGGAAACCCCGGAGCCAGATTAAAAATGAGATTAACATTGACAATTTGGCCAGAGATGAATTCAACCTCCAGAAAATGATGGTGATGGTCACTGCTTCGGGAAAGGTGAGGAAGCCAGGGTAGGAACCTGTTTCTAGACTGTAGCAAAAAGTCTCAGCTCTGAATTCCCATCCCAGTTCTTAGTCAGGCTTTGGGCAGAATGTAACGAGAACGTGTGCAGAATGTTTTGTGGTAGCTTTGGAGAGGGGCTAAGACTCTTCTATCTTTGTCATATCCCAAAGAAAGATGCAGTGCTCGAATGTGAGAGATGTGATGTTCTAAACTTCGGCTTTTCTGTGTCTCTCTGCTCAGCTTTTTGGTATTGAAAGCAGTTCTGGCACCATCCTGTGGAAGCAGTATCTCAGGAATGTGAGATTGGGCTCCTCCTTTAAGCTGATGGTACAAAGAACAACCGCCCATTTCCCACACCCTCCACAGTGCACCTTGCTTGTTAAGGACAAGGTGAGTCCCTTTCCTCTGTCTCTCCATTGAACTTGCTTAGCATGGAGAGTTATTTTCTATTTCCACCTTTCAAAGGGTGGAAGAAAATATCTTTTTGGGTATCATATGGTTATCACTGATGTGAGGACAGGAGGAGAGGTAGAGCTGGCGGGAAGCAAAACACACAATCCTAAAACATTTAAGGATGCTCATTTTGAAGCCTTTTATTGAAACAAAAGAAATAATTTCATCCAGTTTCTTTGGTCGTGTGAGATAAGTCATGTGTGGTCTCCGTTAGCTCTGCGACAATGGCTGACCTTTAGCTAGCTGCAGGATGTTTTGTGCTCCATAGCTGAGGGAGGAGGAGACATTATGTGTTGAGACTGCTTTGGCACGTGGCAGATAGGATTTAGTTAAAACCTTCAACACCGTGTTATGCCACGGTAGGGTTTTGACAGAGAAATGTGGAATACGAGTATACACGCGTCCCAAGAGAATATTTTGAGGATGGACTAGCTGAATCCAGGGTATGAAGAGTTGACATCAGCAGGTAACAGGTAGAAAACCAGCTCTTCTGCCCGCCTTAGAAAAAGTTCTGTGTCTCGTTTGTTTTTTTAGGAAACCAAAATGAGCTTTCTGTACGTCTTTAACCCCATCTTTGGGAAGAAAAGTCAAGTAGCTCCTCCTGTTCTGAAGCATCCAATTCTTCAGACTTTGCTTCTGCCTATTATGGATCAAGACTATGCCAAAGTACTACTCTTGATCGATGATGAGTACAAGGTAAATTGCTTTGCCTGGAGGCAATTTTCTTCATCTTCTGGTTAATTATTCCCCTCCCTTTTGGAGCAAGATAAAAAAAAAATGCCATTGAGTCACATTTCACACAAAACTATGAGGTTATTCTGGTAAGACAGACCTCATCCTGGCAAAGATGTTTGGAAGAATCTTTCTGTGTTGTTTTTCTTTTGTGTGCCAGTTGGTTTTTAACCTGTGTTTCAATTCTTCTCTTCCAGGTTACAGCGTTCCCAGCAACTAAAAATGTCCTTCGCCAGTTAGAAGAAATAGCCCATTCTATCTTTTTTTACCTAGTTGATGCTGAGCAGGGAAAACTCTCTGGATTCAGGCTGAAAAAGGTATGGAAGACTCATTACAGTCTAAGTGATGTCGCTTTCCTAAATGTCCTCTGTAGATCTCTTCATTTGATTTACGGGGTTTTACTCAGAATAGAAACAGTTCAGCCTCAAAACGTGCCTAAGAAACTTTTAAAATTCAAAAGCAGAGAAAGCTCCCAGCAGATTGTGTCTTTTGAGGACAAGATAAAACCTCTTACCTCATGCTTTTTTCTTGCAGGACCTGACAACGGAGAAGAGTTGGGAGGTGATCATACCCACCGAAGTACAGAGGATAGTGACCGTGAAAGGGAAGCGGTCCAATGAGCACGTGCACTCCCAGGGCCGTGTGATGGGAGACCGCAGTGTTCTCTATAAGGTGCCCTTGGAACTTTTTGTTGAATTCTTGTTGACACGTTATCCAACGGGAAGAATCTCTGCACTGTTTCTAGGCACTACGTTGAGATTAACTGCCCCGTGGTGCCATTTTTTCTATATATGCATCAGTGTCTGTAACCCTCTGCGGGAGATGCTGATTTTGGTGGAGATTTCTTCTATAGAATGTTTTCATGCAGCAATTAAGTCAGTCAAACATCTGATGATGGGGAAATAGCTACTCGATTTCTTCAGGTGATTTGCACTAGTAAAATACTTCATTTATTTTATGTCTAGTCCCAGATGAAATGCAAACAAGCACGGCGCCTGTGGCACTAATGTCAGCATCTCAGTTGTTTTTCCTTTTGCTCTAGTCCTTGAATCCAAACCTGCTTGCTGTGGTGACAGAGAGTGCAGATACGCATCAGGAGCGCACTTTCATTGGAATATATCTGATTGATGGAGTTACAGGCAGGATCATCCACTCATCGGTACAGAAGAAAGCCAAGGGACCTGTCCACATCGTTCATTCAGAGAACTGGGTGGTGGTGAGACGTTATTCTTACCTTCTTGTTCTTTATGTTTGGGACGTAGGGAAGGTTGCTGAACCTGCATGGAGATTCTCTGTGATTTTCTGCTACTTCTGTATTATTGACGCTGCTTGCCCCGTATTCCTAAAAATCTCCTCTCGTTTCAGTACCAGTACTGGAACACAAAGGCACGTCGGAACGAGTTCACTGTGCTGGAGCTGTACGAGGGGACGGAGCAATACAACGCCACAGCCTTCAGCTCCCTTGACCGCCCAATTTTACCTCAGGTTCTCCAGCAATCTTACATCTTCCCATCTTCTATCAGTGCCATGGAGGCCACCATCACTGAGCGAGGCATCACCAGCCGTCACTTGCTCAGTAAGTACATGCTGCTCTGTTCTGAACACGTTTATGCTACCTGCATGAGCCAGGTTTCGCACTGAAAACCAAGCAAAATGCAGTGTGCTGCCAAAAATCCTGCCTGTGGGCTGCCCGGCATGTGCAAGGATAAGCACCAAGAGAGCATTTATGTTAGCTGTTAGAAAATGCTGCCAGAAACAGCCATTTTTAAGATGCATTTATTTTAATGTGCAGTTGGGCTTCCTTCTGGGGCCATCCTCTCCCTTCCAAAGGCTCTGCTGGATCCTCGCCGCCCAGAGATCCCTACGGAGCAAAGCAGGTAAGGAAAAGTGCGATAGCTGCTGTTCCTGGGCAGCTTGGAGGAGGGGAGGGATTTTGTGTTTAATACGATAATGTGAAGTAGAACAACTCATCCTGGACAAATTCACGGCAATTCTTGCATGAAATTAGGTGAGGTTGCTTTGTTCCCGGTCCGTGACAGTGGAATACATTTGTTTGCAATGCAGCAGGTCTTATCGTTAGCAAAACCAGCCTGTTGTCTGCACTCTTAAGAAGTAGCAGTCAGAGTCACCGTCTAAAGTTTTTAGAATGATGCTTTTAAAACTTTTGAAGCCTAAAAGGAAGGTGTAGTCTGACCCAGCTGGCATGTTTGATTTTCATCTTGCAGCAAAAATGAATCTATGCTGGGAAAAGCCACTAAATTTGCCAGTTTAGGTCAGCTTGTGATGATCAGACTAGGAAATGCAGACAATGTCCTTCGTGTGCCGTTTGATTGGGTTTTGATTTCTCTTTTAATTGCCTTTCAGAGAAGAGAACCTGATTCCATACTCCCCTGACGTGCAGATCCATGCCGAGAGGTTTATCAACTACAATCAAACTATATCCCGAATGAGAGGGATTTATACAGCCCCCTCTGGCCTAGAGTCTACGTGTTTGGTGAGTCCAGGGCGGAAGCTTTGCCGTAGGGCTGTGGAGTTTGTGGGCAGAGCGGTGTGATCCCATAGCCTGTGGCAGGGAGATCTGTAACTTCCGATTATGCGGCTGCTCGCTGCTTAAACATTTCTTCCTTTGATCAGAACTATAGGTCAGAGTTAATCGTTTTTGATGTATCTGCTTTTCTGCTGGAAGCAGCCATACCAACTCATGATCTCATCTCTTTAGGTTGTCGCGTATGGCCTGGACATCTACCAGACCCGAGTGTACCCATCGAAGCAGTTTGATGTCCTGAAAGATGACTACGACTACGTGCTGATAAGCAGCGTCCTCTTTGGGCTGGTTTTTGCTACTATGATCACAAAGAGACTTGCTCAGGTGAAGCTG
>NW_009260790.1:2723935-2725054 GCF_000687185.1 Egretta garzetta
GGTCAGGTTAAGAGGCTGACCCGGGCCTGGCGGTAAAGCTGCAGGTGAAGGGAAATCTGAGGCTGGAGAAGGTGTCTGAGATTTGGACTGGCAGCTGGGTTCAGCTAGAAATTCCAGCTTGTGTGACTGGTGGATGCAAGTATCTATATTACATTTTTGCTGGAAGATATTTGGGAGGAAAAGCTGCTAGTGCAATGGAATGGTATGCTGCGTACATGTCTCCTGAAGAGGAGAAACGGAAGAGAGATGGAAAAGAGACGTCGGTCTGTTTTGACTAAAAAAGACATCTCCCAAACCTCTGTTAGAGCCCTAAAATCTGCCATCGCGTCATCTCCCCGATGTTAGTGAAGATAATACTTGGGATGCGTGTCCTCTTGGTCCTTGCCTCTTAGCGCCAGCCACGACTTGCGTCTTGGCGAGAGGACTGAGGGGTTGTTGGCTGCTGTGCTCTGAATGTGAGACTCGTTAACGCACGAGGCCTGAGAAGAGGAGGAGACGTTGGGTCATTTCGTGAGGAAGAAGGTTAGAAATCGCCTGGATGGCCCCATCGCGTCACCTAATTACATCACAGGGCTGTGGGAGGAATTTGAATGTGAAGTCTCTCTATACTCTTTATTTATTATGATGATAACAACGTTCACTCCTTCCTGTTTTTTTAAAACTCTCCCGTCTTCAGTGTACAACACTGGGGTTAAGTGCAAAGAACCTCGCACTGCTTCCCATCCGGATCACCGACGTTCATTCTTTGTACGTGGATTTAAGTTGTCGTAATCAAGTTTCGCAGCGAGTTGTGCCCCCGTGAGAGGCCGGGTCCTGTCGGCCACCTCCCCAGCGTGCAGACCGCCTCAATAAAAGCCGTGTGCTGAGGAGCAGTTGCTGGTTTTCCGTTTTTCGGGCTTTTTTGACGCCGCGACCCTGGGGCTAACCCGGGACGCGGGCAGGACGCCGCCACGGCGCATGCGCGCCCTGCCCCCCTCCCCCCCCATCGCGCTCAAGGCATGCGCCGCCAGCAAAGTTGCTGACTCATGTACTGCGCAGGCGCTTGGGCCGGACCCTCCTCTTCCAATCGGGAGGCGCGGCGCGCGCGTGGGTTTTGGGTCACTTCCGGTCTCGCGGCGC
>NW_009260790.1:2725505-2765557 GCF_000687185.1 Egretta garzetta
TTGGGACCTAATAGGCGGGGACGAGGATGCACGCCCGGCTGTTCGCGTCGGCTGCTGCGCGGCCGCAGCAAAAGCGGCCCTGGCAGTTGCCCCGCGGAGAGGCTTCGGGACTGGGCTGGCGTTTTTGCTTTTGTTCAAGCGCGACACCGCTTTCGCAGGCTGTGTGGTGGAAATCGTTGCCTCACCTAGCCCCTCTCTGGTGGCAGACTCACGGGGGGTCAGTGTATGGCATGGGCCTCCTTTTAGCTTTCCACCCGTGAAATACCCCTCGCGTTTTAAGGAGAAATGAAGCTGAAGCAGATCAAGTCTGCCTTTTCTTAACCAAAAAGGTTAAACTCAGAGCATGAGAGCACTCATTGGAGCGATTTAACTTATCGCTTACTTTATGATCTAAAATACTAGGTGATCTATAACACAACATTATGCTCGGTTACAAAGACATGACCCTGACCACAAAAAGTTGTTAGGAAACAAAAAATAACCACTACACTAAGGAAGATGATAAAATAAAACCTTGTGGTGAGTGTACAAACAATGGATGCTTCAAACTAATGTTCTGTGCCTAAATATATACAGTAGCTGTTCACCTAGAAACCTGCGTATACTCAATATTTTCATTAATTGCACAGTTCTTAGGCTAATCTTTCTTTCAGGGACCATTTCAGCTTCGCTTTCCCTTGCGGTGCTCTGCTGCCGCTGTGCCTAAAGTTCATTATTGGACTTGCTTCGGCAGCAGAATCTCACAGAAACACTTAAGTGAACACTTAAGTTGACTTTTGGGAGAGGGCCGTTTCCTCCATTAGTGAGAACGATGGCTTCATTTTCCACTTGAGACAGCAGTTTGTCGCCTTTAAGTAGCGCTGCCCTGAGGTTGGAGTTGTGTGTGCCTGATGCTGACTGCATTTCAGACCCAGCGGGATTTAGTCCGAGTGCAAGGCCTGTGGAGTCTTGCAGGATGGTATCTTTCATTTCATGCCTTGCTATAACACGTGGCAAATCACAGAGGAAAAATTATGGCTTGTTTGTGTTTGGAGCCGTGCTCCTCTATTCAGAACAAATAATCTATCTTTACATTTCTAATCTAAAATATTTTATCTGTTCAGCTTATTTTTAGAAGATGATTGTTAGCTCTTGTAGTGAGGCTGTTGGTTGACACCACCTGTGAAGTGGCTGGATTTCCATTTAAATAAACACAGTGTGATGACAGCGAGATCGCTAACAATATTCTTTTCAAAATAAATTAATAAGCTCCTTTTCCTGACAACTCTGATGTTTCATTTTTAAGTTTAAGCATCATCATCAAGTTACTGAAATTCCCCTATTAGCACGTCTGTTCAAGAATTAATAGGCTTTGGCCTCTTAGTTGACATAAATTAGGGAAATACTGACTGGGAACAATGCAAGTGAAGTGGAACACGGTTTATGAAGTCTGTGACAGTCAGATGAGGGTGGTTTTCAGGGAAGGGTTTTCAACAGGGGGAGGACTTCTGCACCTGCTGCTGTGCTTTTTCGAGGAAGAGGCTGCTTTTGTGCCTGCTGCCTTACATAAAGGGTCTATTTTGGGCCTGTTTAAGATTTGGAAGCAGAACTGAGAAAAGGAGGTGGTGTTTGGTGCTGACGTGTTATATTTGATATTGACACGGAGGCTTCTCGCTTAGCGTGAGTAATGGTTTTCTCTGGCAAGCAAGTGTTATTTAAGCAATAAATCACAATTCAATAGCTGAAAATTATTATAAAATCTCACTGTGTATGCAACACCCTAGTACATCACAGATTAAGCTCTTATCTTTTATTTATGTTTATTTGCAAGGATTTAATGATTAGTTGACAGATGCCTTCCACTTTTCACTACCATAACAAGTCCACAACTTGTTTTAATAAAGCTCAAGCCTCTTATTGTCCAATCCAGATGAAATTCCCTACCTTGTTCTGTTTTTTGCACCTTTGTGTTCTTATACCTCATGGGTATTGTCTCACACAGCTTGACCTATAGCAGAACAATGATTGAGGAGCTGCTGATCTCTCCTGTGCTCTATTTTTCACAAATTGTTCTCATTTGTTCTCCTAAAATATGTTGCGTACGCCTACTGTTGCTAATTGGTAGTTGGGCATAAAGAGGTAGGTGAGCAAAATTAGTGTCTGAGCATAAGAGAGCATGAACTTTTTTGCACGTTCAGTCTCTGGGCTCATTACCCGTCAGCACGCTTCTGGCAGGAGATGGCGAGGGGAAGCCTGGAGAGTGAGATGTTGAAACTCGGTCGTGTCACGCTGCTGAGTATCTTCAAGTAAAGCCTCTCACTTCGTAATGGCTACTTTGCTATTTCAGCTTTTTGAGTAGATCAAATAATAAAAAAAAAAATCTTAGAACTAGGAAATCAAAGCTACAAAGCTGCTGAGTCTTTTTTTCGATTCATTTTTCTGGAAGAAATGATATATTCTACAGTTTCTTCTGTTTCAGCCGCATCTCTTGTTATGACTGGAAATGATGACTTAAGATGGAAAAAGGGAAGGTGACTGGGCATAGATTGGGCGCTGTTCAGGTTGGCGGGGAATGGCGTGCCCTCTTCCTCCTCCCACGCTGCCAAAGCTGGCATCCTTGTGTGCGGGTGGGTGAAGGGGATACGTGGGTTCATTTTGCCATACTCCGTGGCAGCCCTAGTCATTGCCAGACTTGAGAAATCAGTGTCTTAGTTGGGCATAATGTGCCACCACAGGCTGACACCCTCTGCTCCCCACCTCCCTTCCAGAAATAAAACAGCCAGAGGGCTGTGTCTGGAGCGGCCAAGTGGCTAGTGAAGTTCAGTTGTATATTCTGTTCTTCCAGCTTGCTCGTTTGCTTCATGGAATAAAAGTTTCTACGATCTGAAGATGTGAAAAAAATTAATTTAAGCACTCAATAGACACATGTCCACGTCCCTTAGTTTTGTCACAGGTAAAATCAAAGGCAGAAGTAGCGATGGAGGCAGAGCTGTGTTTCTGTTCTCGAGGTGGTTGCCTTCAGGTTTCTGTGCAAGAGGGATGTGGTGTGATGCTTTATTGCAGCAGCCTTTAACGTGTGATTTCTGTGCATAAATAGGTGCTCTCTGTGGCCAGCGAGCCTCACTGAGAAACCTCAGGGACTTGACTTCCAGTGTCTTGATGCGTATTTTGCTTTACAATTTTCACTTTTAGTTCGAGTTAGCATGAAATTTTCACTCACTCTGAGCTTTGTGTTGATTTGTGCGCAGGGCAGAACGATGCAGTACTCTGAAGTGGTAAGTCTCTACCCTTGAGGCTGATACCAGCGGATGGGTTTTTCTCTGCTGTGCGTCACCTGCCAAAAATCTTTACTCCCCAGCTTGTTGCAAACACTGCTGTTGTGTATTTGTTGTTATTATGCAATTGCCTGTTTGGATCCTTCTGTTTTGCAGAATTGCATATACTCCAGTTGACTCTGTGCCTTGACAGAAAGGGAATGCCTGTGCTCCAGTCCTGGCAAATCCTGCCTAGCGTTAGCAGAACAAACAGTCTGAACTATGGGCGCCTGAGTTTAGAATAACTCAAAGGTTAATGGATCTCTAACTGGGAGAGCGATTGTTAAAGTGGCTGACCCGTTGATGCTATAAAGGGGAAACATTTGCAGTATTGGAACTATTTCCTTAAACTTCCCATGTGGATAGCGATGCTGATGTCCTGCTCTGTCTGCTGGAGGACTCGGTCCTGAGGAGGCGGGAGATGGGACACAAGGGAAAGGATTCTGTTCTCATAACTTTGATTTGGAAAGAGCATGTGATTTTAATTATGTTGTCTTACATCTCTTAATAGATAGAACGTATTCTGGGCATCGTGTGGTGCTGCTGTTGTGCTGTATACAACTGATATCTCCTGTTCTCCTATTGCAGTGAATCTGAACTTGTCTTACATCTCTTAATAGATAGAACATATTCTGGGCATCGTGTGGTGCTGCTATTGTGCTGTATACAACTGATATATCTCCTGTTCTCCTATTGCAGTGAATCTGAAATCCTGCACCATGACAAACAATATGAGCCTTTTTACTCTTCCTTCGTTGCACTTTCTACACATTACATCACTACTGTGTGTGGTCTGAGTAAGTGTTCCCCGTCTTTTGCTTCTCTTGCGTTAAGACTAGGATAAAGTAGAAGTAAACTAGAACTGTTGTCCTTTTGCTATTTGTCTCGAGCTCCCTTTCTGAATCAGACTTTAGGCAGAGCACATGAGGCCAGCACTGCTAGCTTTTGTACTCTCAAAATGTCAGATGGAAAGGGAAACTTGTCGATAGGAGTGTTTAGCCACCAAGTACTGGGTGGCATTGACTTTTTGGTTGCTTATTCATTGGCCTGACTTCATTTAGGGCAAATGATTTTTTGGTCAAATGAAGCATTTAAATCTGTTTTCAGGATTTTTACACTATTCTTTAGCAGTTAGGTTACTGTGTTGGAATTAATGATCAAGACATTGTGACTCAAAATACTTTACATTGTTTTGGCTGACAGAATTTGGCAGTTTCAGCAGAAAAGTGGGTTTGCTCAACTTGTTTCGTGTCCTTCAGTGCTTCTGTCAGTATTAAATTATGTTGCTGGGGAAGCCATGGTATCTGTCTAAATTACCTTGCCTGGGTAGAAGGTATTACCCTTGCTTTACTGACATTTCTTATGTTACATTTTAATGAGACTGAATTTATATTGCATCTCTGTGTTAGGCATGATAGATTGTGTATGCGTGCGTGTTGCACGGCATTCTGTGTTATTGAAAGCATTAAGAATGTCTTACAGTGAATTATTTAAAAACTTGTATGGAGTGATGCAAGCATCTGCTTTTTTCAGTACCAAGAAACCAACTGCAATCAGTGGCAGCTGCTTGTAAAGTCCTGATCGAATTCTCACTGCTGCGTCTTGAGAACCCAGATGAAGCGTGTGCTGTTTCACAGGTGAGCACAGATTTTGACTGTGTGAGCCAGCCTGAGTGCAATAATGGACTTTGGCCTCTAATTCCAAAATATTTGCTCTAATGTTGCATAAAGCAAGATTAATGAGGTTTGTAAAGTATTTAAGGTGTACCACTTTGGTAGAGACTGATACCTGCTGAATCTTCCCTCTGCATTCTTTACTCAGAATTTCAGCTCGCGAGCAAGCTGAAATAAAGGTGACCTGAAGCCCTGGTTAATTCTCCTGCTGTTTCCTACAGTCTGATTTGCTTTTGTGTAACAACCTGGATCAAAACTGTTCATTGAGTTTTTAAAGATGGATTCTTCCCCAGTTGTATTTTATTCTTCTGGGAAAGCTTAAATGTATTTCAAAGAGGAAAGGCGTGTGGGAAGTGTTCACAGAATGTGGCATCTGATAGGGCCAGCTTTAAGCCTTAGCATGTCATAGGAGAGAGCGCTTTTCCGTAACAAGCACATGGAACAACCTTAGTGACCTCAATTACCTGCAATTAGTAAGTCGTCATGGTCTTTGGTATGAGATCAGAGTGGATTTGAGATGTTGCAGTGGCTTTACTAGCTGAAGTTGCAGTATTCTTAATGCAGCTGCTTAGAATAAACAGTATCAAAGAATTATTGGAATCAAGAGAGTTTAAATTCTACTTGATGTCTTTTTCTTTGTAGAAACACCTCATTCTACTGATAAAGGGGCTGTGCACGGGCTGCAGCCGCCTAGATAGAACTGAAATTATTACCTTCACAGCAATGATGAAATCGGCCAAGCTGCCTCAGACTGTCAAAACCCTCTCTGATGGTAGGTGTTTTAATTTATGGTTTTGTCGCTGTGGCACTTGAGTTAGGCACAGAGGAGACTATGGTTTTGATGTATGAAATGATGTTGTTTTGCTGTTTCCCCTGCAGTAGAGGACCAGAAGGAGCTGGCCTCCCCAGTGAGCCCAGAACTAAGACAGAAGGAAGTGCAGATGAACTTCCTCAATCAGTTGACATCAGTCTTTAACCCTAGAGCCTCGTCATCACCATCTATCACGCCAGACACGCAGGTAGACAAACAGCCCTAGAATAGAAACAGTCTGAATTTTACCATTAATAGCACTGGTGCAGGCAAGGACAGACGGCAGTAAGTGGTAGTTTTTTTAATACACATGCGTAAAGAAAACCTTTCTTAAGTATTTAAATCCTACTTGCATGTTGAGGAATGGCAAACAAGAAAATACTGTTTGCATTGTATTGGCAATAGTAGTTTTGTTGCCTTGCAGAAGCTCATGTTCAGTGATATTTATAGCTCATTTGAGTTCCGCTGCTGATGTGCCTTGCTCCTGTGTAGAGACTTATTGCAATTCCATATATTTTTAATGCTTCCATGATATATTTAGTATGTGCTTGCTTTTAGGTGGAAGGAGAGAGTGAGGATCAAGCTTCCACAGATCAAACCTCCGCAGCAAAGACAAAAAGCATATTCATCGCTCAGAATGTAGCCAGCCTGCAAGAACTTGGTGAGAATCAGCTTTTTAGCATCGGGGGAAAAAATGCTAGAGCAAACGACTCGCTGGTGTTACACCTTAGAGCTCTGAATGGGAAGAGACTTTCTGACCTAAACCTCTTTAGGACTTGCTTGGTTGCATGCTGATGTTACCAAGGGAGGTTTGTGGCTGTAATGTAGTTTTCTTCATTGCAGAGGAGATGAGCTCATTATATGTGTATGCAATCGCTTTGGGTTTTGGGGGAAAAAAAGGCGGACAATATAAAATAGCCTATGGGATGGATTACTGAGCAGGTCTGAATTAGACCTGGTGTGCCACGTAACGTGCACGCAGAGCTTTGTGACGCCCGTTACGAGCACTGGCTGAAAACTTCACCATCTGCTTTGCGTGTTGTAAACTAGCCTTTATCCTATTGCCTCATCTATGATGATATTTTCTCACCACAAAGAATAATTAAGTCAATTACTGATGACCGTTAGGTCTGTTCTGCTTAGCAGCTCTCCTGTGGAACAGTAAAAATAACACTGCTATTTTTGTTCGGTAGGTGGCTCTGAAAAACTGCTGAGAGTGTGCCTGAACCTCCCGTACTTTTTGCGGTACATAAATCGATTTCAGGATGCGGTGTCAGCCAACTCATTTTTTATTATGCCTGCCACAGTGGCAGATGCCACTGCTGTTCGCAATGGGTAAGAGACTGTCGTCACTCCTCTTTGGTAGATGCTGGGCACACTGTATGACAGAAAATAACTATGCTAACTATACAGTATCAGCCATTGTGCTGCTCCTGTGAGCTGTCTGATGTGTACATTGCATTGCTGAACCTTGACATGTGTTGTTACTATAGATTTCATTCGCTGGTAATAGATGTGACCATGGCACTGGATACTCTGTCTCTGCCTGTATTGGAGCCCCTGACACCCACCCGTCTCCAAGATGTGACTGTTCTTGCTCTCAGCTGTCTCTATGCAGGTGAATGGATTTCCTAGGTTTTCTTTGGAGCTTTAAGTTGCTCTCACTTTTGTTACCTGCATGTTTGAGGCTCAGCCCGCAAGTAACCTTTATTTCTCATGAATTTGAAGGCTGTGCAGCGTACTGCGTACTCTGGTGACTGGGTTAATATGAAAATTGTTATAGTGATGCTGAAATTCTCATACATTCTGCGAATGTTCTTGTCGGTATCTGAGAGAGAGACTGGGTGACTCAACACCTTCTTAATAGCCTGTAATTTCTGCTCTTATTTTTTTTATGTTCAGAGCATAATAATTTTTGCAATGCTTACGGCTTCAGCTTAATTGGTTATACCACCAAATCAAGCTTGGTTATACTCCCAAATCAACCTTGTTTCTCAGGAGTTGTTTAATTACACAAGAATCCTGAGTGTTTAATTGGTATGGGTAAGATTTTAAGAGAGATATGGCAGTCGAGTATGAAGATTGCCTTAAAAATGGTGTTGAATTACATGGTAAAATGTTTCCTCCTTTAATTGTTCTCCTGTGTTTCTGTAGGACAAAACTTGACTCTTTTGGGGGTACTTCAGAAAGATTTTTTAATCTGTCAGCTGTAATATTGAGTATTCCCAGTTCCATTGAGTTTATGGGCATGTTTGATACCGCTTGTTTTAATGTGCTAAGTGGGAACATTGAGTCCCGAGATGGGCTCTTAACATTACCTCCTCTTGTTTTCAATCAGGTGTGAGTGTGGCAACTTGCATGGCCATCCTGCATGTGGGTAGCACTCAGCAGGTACGAACTGGGTCAACAAGTTCCAAAGAAGAAGATTATGAAAATGATGCTGCTACTATTGTACAGAAATGTGTAAGTAGATGAGAGAGCATTTGTTGCTTTCATTCTTGGCAAGTGAAGTGCGTAGAACTTACATTTATTTGGATTGCAATAAATATCTATTATTTCTAGTCATTAGACTTGCTGATAAAGGAAGTAATGGGGTGGCTAATTGTAGAGGGCAAAATACAGGTGTATTTGGAGTTTTAAAAGTATGTGTCGTGGTTTATTATTGCCCAGTGGAGTGCTTAAACGTTACTGTGGTTTTGGATTTATTTGCAGCTTGAAATCTATGAAATGATTGGACAAGCCATCAGCAATTCACGCCGTGCAGGGGGTGAGGTAAGATTTGCATCTTGGGAAGTTTTTTTTCATTGTTTTTGTGCTGGTATATTTTGGCTTTTGGATTGACACTATTTTGTCTTTTTGGTGCTTCTTTTTTTTTTTCTGTCCCACTTTCACTTCTGGGGTGACAGCATTATCAGAACTTCCAGCTGCTCGGGGCTTGGTGTTTGCTAAACAGCCTGTTCCTCATCTTGAACCTCAGCCCCACGGCCTTGGCTGATAAGGGAAAGGAGAAAGATCCATTGGCTGCTCTTCGCGTCAGAGACATTATTGCTCGTACTAAGGAGGGCGTTGGGTCTCCTAAACTAGGACCTGGGAAAGGGTATGTAAATACCCCACTGAAGTAATCATTGTCCACGTATCTAACCATGCCCAGCAAGCAACTGCTGGTCTTGTTGGTCTCTTGAAATTTTATCCGCGTTCATAATTCAAGTCTTGATTCTTGAAAAGAAGTCGTCTTCTTCAGTTTACCAAAGCAGCCACTTCACTCAATTTAATGTATGTATATATTCTTTTCCCCCCCTCAAATTACATTATATCCTGTAATTTTCTTCAGGCATCAAGGGTTTGGTGTTCTGTCAGTGGTGCTAGCAAATCATGCTATCAAATTGCTGTCATCGCTCTTTCAAGATCTGCAAGTGGAGGCATTGCACAAGGTATGTAGGTAGCATGTACGTTCTTCTGAAACATTTTGCCTTCTCCACTGAAACACACTTTAAATTCTCTTTTCGATGCCATCCTCCAGGGCTGGGAGAGTGATGGCCCGCCAGCCGTGCTGGATATCATGGCTCAAAGCACATCCATCCAGAGAATTCAGCGGCTGATAGATTCTGTACCACTCACTAATCTGCTGCTGACTTTGCTATCTACTTCCTACAGAAAGGTAGGAACTGGCATACAGATAGAGAACTTCTGTAGCTGAACCACTCCTACAAAGTGTCATCTGCATGGAAAATTCTCATTTTGCAAACTGTCACTATGCTAAGAAGAATTTAGAATTCTTCTTTCAGAAGCTGTCATCCAGGGCCTCTCTCTTTCCTCTTTTCAGAGGCTGTTAATTTCACAAACTTGTTCTAATAAAATTTTTCAGTAAGCTCAGAGTATTTGTGAGTTTAGTGAGAAGATGAAAAGGCTGTATTCAAAATGGATGCTTTTACGTTAGAGCTGTTACTTGAAGTGTTGCTTATAAGCCTGGCATAGATTATTTGTTTTCAACCATCCTGTGTAATTTTTAATACAACTTAATGGGGGGAAACCTTGAAAAACTGTTAAGAAATTAGTTGAGACAAATTTGCTAGAAGAAAATTAAAATGCATTAGGAAGTTACTCTTGTTTTCAAATTCCTATCTTTCATAATCCTAAAATTTAACTTGTTCTCATGTTCTTCTAAGGCTTGTGTCTTGCAGCGTCAGAGGAAGGGCTCCATGAGCAGTGACGCAAGTGCCTCCACTGATTCTAATACTTACTATGAGGATGATTTTAGCAGCACTGAGGAGGACAGCAGCCAAGGTAATAGAGTTTGCAGGAAGCAACTTAACGATGACATAAAATCCTGACTTCACATTTAGTGGAAATCTGGCTACTGGTCTTCTGCCTTCTGGGACTGAATGTCATGTAATGCTGAAAATATGAAATAGCTTGTAAGATCTGTTTGGCAGAAGTAATGCTGGCTGTACTCTTTTATGTAAACTAAAGCCAGAGTGGCTGAGATTTGGCAGTATTTGCTTAAGAGGAGAGTGGAAATAATTTCTTGTTGTAAATTCCTGCTAAAGCTGTAAAAGTGCCTAGCCTGGTGATTTGGAAAGGAAAAATGAAGATAGCAGACACCTTAACTGTGCTCACAGAAACTCTTTTTCAGGCCTTTTCTAAGCTGAGTATTTTGCATAAGGTAGTTGCTTACAATATTATGCTTTTGGTTTTCCTGCCTTCTATGTTAGATGATGACAGCGAACCAATCCTTGGGCAATGGTTTGAAGAGACAATCTCTCCAAGCAAAGAGAAAGTGGCCCCACCGCCACCCCCTCCACCACCACCTTTGGAGAGCTCGCCTAGAGTGAAAAGCCCTAACAAACAGACTGCTGGAGAGAATGGGAACATCCTGGCCAGCCGTAAAGATCCCGAATTGGTATGGGAACGTCTTCAGGCTTAATGAAATAACTGATGTGCTGTACCGTTGTTTACTTGTGTGGCTAGCTACATTGACAGACAACATGATAAGTGTCAGGTATCTTTAAGTATGTTGCTGATGGAGAATTAGTGACTGTCTTGGCTTTGAGGAAAGACATTTTTTCTACTCTTCCCTCAGGTGGAATATCACTATATCTGTTACTGCCAGGGGAGCAAAGACAGGGTAGAGAGAAAATGAGAGCAGAACTATAGCAAAATGACTTTGCTGATAGAATGCTTTTAGCTCCAACTCCGCTGGGTAAAGACAAAAATAAATACTGCAGTCGAGAAGTGAGAGACTTGCAACCTTTTCAGAGAGTTCTAAAATCAGTCCTGATACAGAACTTCTTTCCTTTGAGGGTGACAGAGCACTGGCACAGGCTGCCCAGGGGGGCTGTGGAGTCTCCTTCTCTGGAGATATTCAAAGCCTGCCTGGATGATGTCCTGTGCAACCTGCTCTGGGTGACCCTGCTTGAGCAGGGGGGTTGGACTAGATGATCTCCCGAGGTCCCTTCCAACCCCTGCCATTTTGTGATTCTGTGAGAACACGGAGTGCAGTGACCTGGACTGCGATGAGTAATCCTATACTCCACTGCTGGGGTGGAGTTAGGGGACTTGATTTGTTTTGCTGGTGGTTTAGTTTTTATTTCATGTTGTCTGACAGTCCCTCTGCTTTTGTTGCTTCTATAGCGTATTTCTCTTTTCAGTTTTTGAGCCTAGCTTCAAATATTTTGAACTTTATCACTTCTTCGATGCTGAACTCCAGGAATAACTTCATTCGCAACTACCTGAGTGTGTCTCTCTCAGAGCAGCACATGGCTACGCTAGCTAGCATCATCAAAGAAGTGGATAAGGACGGGCTTAAGGGTGAGTGAGCAGAACTTCTCTGTTAGAGAACATGGACTGTAGGATTTATAGGTGTATGTTTTCTTAGTTTCATGTGGAAATTTTAAATGTAGGGGAGCAATGGTAATAAACGGCTTGATCCCTGTCTTACAGGCACATCAGATGAGGAGTTTGCTGCTGCGCTGTATCACTTTAACCATTCCTTGGTGACCTCAGATCTTCAGTCCCCTGCCTTGCAGGTAAGTCTGTGACTGAACATATAAATAAAATTAAGAAGTATTAGAGTCTGTTAATGTCTCTACATGGACTCTCCACACCTAGAGTAGTGTGTTGATGATTCCATTTGGCCCTAGAATATATTCTTCTGCAAACAGAGCTTGGAATATTTTGGATCCAATGAGTTGGATGCAGTCATCCAGTACAAAACATTCTGGAGAGTGTAAACTTAATGTCTAGAGTTCAGATTAATCCACTGAACTTTGAAGGTGATGAAAGCTGAAAAGGAAATGAGTTTGTGTATTTTGTTTTGGAGAGTTGCCTCTATGCACGTGAGGCCTTGGAATTCTCTCAGGAGAGAATCAAATTAATCCTTTGGCTTTCATGTACTAACTTTGTAGCCTCTAGGTTTCTCTGCTAGGTCATGGGCTGAACTGACTTAGCACAATAAGTAGAGGTTATAAATCTGCTTACCAATCAGTGAATTCAATCCCTGTACTTTTGTTGACTGTTTTCTAATGTATTTAAAATACTCTGTTGGTTTTGTTTGGTTTTTTTTTTAAAGCAGTTGGACTTTTCAGAAATATGCCTTTTTACTATATTTGAAAAGAAGCAAGCATTGCTGTGATCAGTCAAAGGGGTGACCTTCCAAATTCTTAGATACTGCACATAGTAGCATACTCTCTCCTGCTCATTAATGCCATTTTTTTCTGCCTTGGTGTAGAAGTTGAAAGTTTGTTGTGTTTTAGGTGGCAAAGTGACAGTGTAAGTGTCCCTTGGTAGCTATGCCATGTATTTGAGATAGGAGTGATAATGCTGTGTGAACCCTTACGAGCACTGAGAGCCCTGCTGCTTATTATCTATATCTATCTAAGCAGATCATGCTTTTAATTAAAGCATCAGACAGGACTTGCCTCTTTTTAACAAGCCTCCATTTTGTTCCAGAACACACTTCTTCAGCAGCTGGGAGTTGCCCCTTTTTCTGAAGGTCCGTGGCCTCTCTACATCCATCCTCAAAGTTTGTCAGTGCTCTCACGGCTTCTCCTGATTTGGCAGCATAAAGCCACTGCCCAGGGAGATCCTGACGTTCCAGAATGCCTCAAAGTTTGGGAAAGGTGAGATAATTTCGCATTAAGCTGAATGTCAGTCATCTCTTACCCCTCTCGTTTTCTATCAAGTGAAAATTCTCTGGGACCAGTGTAACAACTGTGTGTGTGTTCTCTCAGGGGTGATGGAGGAGCAGAGGGTCAGTCTTCCATGTTGCTGGAGTCCTTCACCTAGAGCATAGGAAACAAAACATAGAATCACGATTTAAACAGGTGGAGGCTGAATTACTTGCAGAAATGCTGTTTTTAAAAAAGGAAAGTGAATGTCTTTTTTCAGCACCTTTCTGGTAGGTTCTGTTATGATGGCGCCAAGATTTTTCCTCTCTTTGCCATTACCTGAATGTGAAAGTCTCTGATAGGGTTTAGCTGACTTAAAGCTATCGTGGACCGCCTTTCCTGTAGGAACAAGGTTGCATCTCTCTTTCTCCCTTTGAATGAATGTTCCTACTTTCCATCAAATGCGTTTGCCGCTAATTGAATTTCTGTAGGTTTTACTGTTTGCATAGTCTCTTTCCAATACATAATGTTATGAATAATTTGAGAAATTGCCAGCATTAGAAGAATAAACAGGAAAATATAATTATGAAAATATTTCTCTAGCCTCTAGTTAAAGCTATTTTAAAGAGGGATCTCAGTAAGCAAGGGGAAAAGTAAACTTTATAAACTTCCTCTCCCATTGTCAGGTTTGTGGGCACACTGAAGCAGAATGCCTTGCAGGGGACTCTTCCCAGTGACACAGAAGATCTGAATGTTGAACATCTCCAGCTGCTGCTGCTTATTTTTCACAATTTCTCTGAGAGGGGCCGCAGATCTATCATGATGCTCTGTATCCAGACAATTGTGGAGCTGACAGTGAACATGGATACCCAGCAGTGTTCGGTGCCGCTTATCGTGGCACGTCTACTCTTAGTATTTGACTACCTGCTCCATCAGTATTCCAAGGCCCCTGTGTACTTATTTGAACAGGTAAGACTTTCAGATCATATTCTGGGTATTTAGTTGGTCACCCAGCAGAAATCTGTAACAGGCAATTGCTTGGTGTGTTCTGGTCTCTCCATGGCCTTTGCGAGTAAATCAGTTTTGATGTTGTTACCAGCCTTTGGAGTTATGATGTGTCATTTAAGTACAGTTGCTGGTTCCTAACAGCAGGTTCAGTTTGAGTGTAAATTCCTTGTGTAACTACTGTCCTAATAAATCCTGTTAAGGACAGGATGGATGCCTTATCTTTCAAAATCTTGAGTATTTGGGTATTTAGGCACCATTTCACAAATACCTTGTATGCTGTGTCTTTGGTTTAGCTTTTTGCTGTTGAGGTTTTTGGCACTGTTGTCCTTGATAGGATGCTAGTTTTTTGCATGTGGCTTTTTCAGTTGTTGGGAGCTTGACCACTGATTTGAACTGCTCATTCCAGAATAAAAATCATCAGATAGAGTCCAGGGCGTCTTCCTTCAGAAGCTGGGAATGATTGTGTTTTAGCAACAAGATTATTTGTCTTTGATGGCTCTTTTTCTATTGGTGGTGGTAGTGGTGGTATTTCCCCCCCCAGCCCTCAGCGACCTGGATGCCATGTGTGGTTTTTTGTTTGTTTTTAACTTAGGTGCAATATAATTTGCTGACTCCCCCCATTGGCTGGGTGAGTGGATCCCAGGACAGTAATAGACGAACATCTGTCCCACTTTATCATGGGTTTAAAGAAGTGGAAGAAAACTGGACCAAACACTGTTCATCAGGTAAGAAAGAAAATGTAAGGAATTTTTTATTCCAAGATTTGCTTTTACAGATAAATGAGAGCCCTTCCTGTGCCCTGGTGTGGGTAGCTTTTCCTGCTTTTAATGGGCATAGTTACAACAGACAGATAAAAATGCATGTAATGCAAGAAAAGTTTTATTAAACAAAATTGTTGACATCTAGGAGCATGCTACAAGTAATTCAAAATAAGTGTGTATTTATTATGCCAGGACTGTATGAGTAGGAAAACCTTGGCTGCATATACCATAGGTTAAAAGCACGTATAATGTGTCCTGGAGCTAGCTTAGTAGAATGTGAAATTTGTCTTAACATGTAAAAGGTTGTGGGGATGGAGGAAAGAGGATAACACAATTCTGCCTGATTATAACTCACTTAGAATATTATTTTCTGTGCTCATATTCCAGACACTGTTCCACAGCCCAGATTCTACTGCATCCTATCTCTAGAAGCTTCTGAAGATGATCTGAACCGTCTAGATAGCATGGTATTGGGATTTCTGTTTTAAAGACCTTTCTGTAAGCCTAGAGGGCCACATTGATTTAACAAGTGTAAGGGAAAATAGACAAGAAGGAAAGCCTTGGTGAAGCAGCTAGAGCAGAAATATTTCACCAAGCAGAGATAAGAATAGTGGCTGAATAAGGTAATGATCATTTTTTCATAAGCAATGATGCTGACCTGTCATCTCTTGCAGGTTTGTGAGGTCCTTTTCTCTAGGACTATGAAGTATGATGAGCTTTACACAGCCCTGACCTCGTTACTTGCAGCTGGGTCACAGTTCGATACACTCAGGAGGAAAGAGAACAAAAATGTCACTGCACTGGTAAGACTGTGTCTAGCTGTAACGTTGTCTGTGTTGACGAATAACAAGTTTTCAAACTTAGTCTTTTCAAGCAAAGTATTTAACCAAAATATTTTGGACAGTGGTTGGAGTAATGGGGAACTTAAAAATCCCGTATCTGTGGTAGTGTTTATGGTGGTGGTACATCTCATATGAATTTTTAATTCATAATATGTTTTAGACTTGCTGTATGCCTCTGGTAATTCCAGGACGTCTGGCCAGAGCGTAGAATAATTTTGTGTAATCTTTCCTTTTTCTTTTCTCACTCCTCTTTGCTGCATAATTTATTCTGTAATGTGACAGAAACTCAGTCCAGTATGTGTTCATCTGATTTGGCACATCTACAGGAGTTTAGAGTATCTGATGAGATAATTTCAGTAGCTGTAATGACTGAAACTGCAATCTTTCTTTATTAATCTGTCCAACTGTACCTTTGTTTAGGAAGCCTGTGCACTTCAGTACTACTTCTTGATACTGTGGCGGATACTTGGGATTTTGCCTCCATCCAAAAACTACATGAATCAATTGGCTATGAACACACCAGAGATGAGTGAATGTGATATTCTGCACACATTGCGCTGGTCTTCCCGTCTGCGCATCGCGTCTTATGTCACGTGGATCAAGGTACAGCCTCATCTTTCTAGGGATGTTTTGTAATGTTGTTGACAGTAAGAATGTCACCCTCTTGTTCTTCCATGCTGACTGCATGTGGGATTTGTTATGTGGGCATGGTGGTGAGAAATGGGAACTTGTGTCTGTGTTTTCTGAAGCGTTCTAGCCTGATAATTGGCAGTGGTTAATTACGGAGCACTTTTAAAGCGTGACAGGTCTTTTTTTGGCCTCTGTAGGATCACCTTACCAAGCAGGGCATGAAAGCTGACCATGCTGCTTCTCTCATTGAACTGGCCTCCAGCAAGTGCAGCTCAGTGAAGTATGATGTGGAAATAGCAGAGGAATACTTTGCTCGACAGGTAAGGTGGTGTGAATGCAGTTGTGCATAAGGAGCTTCTGTTTTTGTGGAATGATTTGCACTTACTGTTACATCCCTTTGTATTTTAAGATATCATCTTTCTGTGGTGTTGATTGCACAACTATTCTCCAACTGCACGAAGTTCCCAGTTTACAGTCCATTTACACCCTTGATGCTGCAATTTCCAAGATCCAGGTTTCTCTAGATGAGCACTTTTCTAAGCTAGCTGCAGAAACTGATCCACACAAGTCTTCAGAGATAACCAAGAACCTCCTGCCTGCTACGCTACAGCTTATTGACACTTATGCGACATTTACCAGGTACAATCCTTAGAGTTGCTAGTAGGAATACAATTTTCTTCTGTGCATAGGGCTTTCTTTGCGTTTTGTTGTTTTCCTAGATGTAGGTGCTTTATTTTTATAGTCCAGTATAATTCTTGTAACTTATGTCCTCTAGAGTGTCGATTCTTTTAAAAGACTAAAAAGTAGCTTCTCAAGCCATGTATGTGAAGTTGTTGTTTTTAAGTAGCCTTCTTGTCTGATCTTTCAAGACTTTTTTTCTTGCAAGAAGCTTGCAAACCAGCTTTTCCTCCAACAATGAAACCTCCTCTTACCACTCTCTAGGATAGTGCTACTTAAGGTTATTTCACTGAAGTGATATTGAGACAGACCATTGAGAAAGAGAGGGGGTTTAATTCTTACGTTAAGAGTCTGAAGTCTTCTAAACTCTCATTAGAACCTACGTAGAAGAAAGTGAAAGTAAATCAGCTTTTTCTTTTGAGTGGGTGCTTTTCTGGGTAAGCATCTTGAGAGGAGGCAAAAGCCCAGAACTCCCTTAGTGGTATAAGACAAAGTATGGGGCAGAACTTCACAAGTTTGCGTTCTTATCTGTTGCTATATTGACATGCTTACATCTGAAATGCAGAGCTATTTCCTGAAATAAATTCCTTTCCATTTTGAATGCAGATCTTACTTGCTACGGAGTCTCTCTGAAGAGGGCTCCACTGAGAACAAACCCTCTGAAGAGAAGCTACGAGGTTATGCTGCTGTCCTGGCCATTGGATCCAGCCGCTGCAAGTCAAATACTCTAGGTGAGGGAACTGGATAGTTCAGGTTCTCTCTGTAGGTGAAGCTTTCTACAATGCTGCCAACATTGAATTTCAAAGGTGTATGCTGGCTAATGTGTTCTTGACTGCTTTGTTCAAGGGAGCACATTATCCTGTCAGCACCAGACTGGGAAGTCTTTTCCTTTTAATATCCTAACAACTGAAAAAGTTGGGCAAACCTCGAAAGTAACTATCATTTTGGGCTTATCTGGCTTATTGAAATGCTTTTGTAACCATGCTGGTGCTCCAGTGGCATGGCATAGTAAGGAGAATTATGAAATGTTGATATGTTGAAGACTGCTGTGAATTACTATTTTTGCCATGTTTTCTGTTGTTTTAATAGAGTGAAAGAAGGTGGGAAGCCCTAGCAGACTTTAGAGATAATTTTGACTTGTAGAAAAGCATGAAACTAGCCCTCAGTAGAATTACAGCTCAACTTAGCTACTGTTGTGTCTTAATCAAATGATCTAGTTTTTAACAGTGTTGTAGAAGCATTCTGGTTTTCAATAGGACCCATGAAATTACTCAATGACTTATGATTCTATATTAATTGCAGGTCCAACACTTGTTCAGAATTTGCCATCTGCTGTGCAGACTTTATGTGAATCATGGAACAACATTCACACAAATGAGTTTCCAAACATTGGCTCATGGGTGAGTCCAGCCTCGCGGATGGATCTGGTCTGATCTTAACTCCATGAATTGCTAGGAATGGCAGGCAGTGTGTCTTTCTGTTCAAGATAAATGGTTCTGATTTTTGTGCGTGTGTGTCTCAATCCTTAGCGCAATGCCTTTGCGAATGACACGATCCCCGCAGAAAGCTACATCAGCGCAGTTCAGGCCGCCCACCTGGGTACTCTCTGCAGCCAAAGTCTACCTCTCGCAGCTTCCCTAAAACACACCCTTCTCTCCCTGGTCAGACTCACTGGGGATCTCGTTGTGTAAGTGATGGGTTTTGTATTACATTCTTGCTGTATAGGTCGGTCTTCATCAGACTTTCGGGTGCAACACTTAGCGAACTGGCACTGTATTTTGAACTAAGCCTTTAATGGAGTTACTTTTGGTGTACAATTCTAAATTCTAAAAGAACAAAAAATAGCTTTTCTGTGCTGATCTGGTATTTCTCAAAGTCAGACTCCCTGAGAGAAACCTTTAGTCCTTTTTGTTAAATAGGGACTTGAAGAAACTGAGATATAAACTGAGGCAATATGGATCTAGCTAATTAATTTCTGTTTTGTTGTCATTCACTTGTGTGATGTCTTCAAAGCATAAGGAAAAGGTGAAATGAAGGAATTATTTTTTCCCCAGGGACTTACTCTAAGATAGTCCGAAACAAATAAATAGTTGTTTACACTGCAGGCAAGTCCAAAAGCTGTACTGTGCGATAGTGTGACTGTCTAGGAAAATGTTGTAGTTGTATCTGCAAAAGTGACGTATAGAGTTTTCCAAATGAGAACAATTTTTCTGAGAGAAAAACTGGCCGGGTCAGTGTATTTATCCTGGCTTTCTAAAATGGGTTTTTATCACAGACTTCCATCCAGGCTTGTGCCTTACTTGTGTGACCTCTGATTTATCCAGTAAGGGTGTTCTCTGACATATCATACAGTGAATTAACTTGTTTTGTTTTTTTTTCAAGCTGGTCAGATGATTTGAACCCACCACAGGTGATTCATTCCCTATTGCCCCTCCTTTTGGAGACCAGCACAGAGAGTGTGGCAGAGATAAGCAGCAACTCCCTAGAAAGGATCTTGGGCCCTGCAGAATCAGATGAATTCCTGGCACGTGTTTATGAGAAATTGATCACAGGATGCTATAACATTCTGGCCCATCACTCTGATCCAAACAGGTAACGGGCTGTCTGGCTTGTAGTTCTCTTCAAAGAAAGCTGTACACAAAGAATTACTACAGTATGTTTAAACATCAGTGTCGGCTCTTGAACAGCACAACAGAAAGGCGAAAAATCAGCTTATTTTTATCTGTTGAAGACTTCTATACTTGTAGACTAAAAATACAAGATATTTTATTCACGTTACCAGAATCTTCAGCACTGCCATTCAGGCAGCATGGATTTTAGTCATCTCTTGTAACTCTGGATGGAGCATGTATGTATTTGGATAGTTTTTTATTTAAGCAAATAGAAAATTATGTAAATACAAGCACAAAATCAAAGCTGAAGATGCCGACCTAACTTGCTTTATATTCCTTTGTCTCTATTCTTGCTGTTTATAAGGATGGCTAATCCCTGCTTTATCATAGCAAACTAGCCAGATTTGTGCTTCCCACCCTTTACTCTCTGTGTGTATAGAGGGAATAAGCTTGATGCGCAGATATTGATTCTATCCATCTGAAACATAAAACCATTAGGCATGATAATGTTGCATCTTTTTAACACTGATCCTCTCTGGATGGATGGTATTCAGAGGGAGATCTACTGCGCCTTCTGGTAGAGAATGTAAACGTAATTGGATTTTACTTGCAGGGTGCGTGGTGGAGTGGGGATGAGCACAGGAGAGAATGGGGAGGAGAATGCTCTAAAAAGAACAGCCATTTCGAGGAATTTGTAATGTGAGGAGTCTGAAAGGTCTAGATTATTCGAGGTTTCTGACTGTGTAACTTGCCTACAGCATCACATGCCGCGTTTTTCTGAACATTTGGTTGATTTGCTGGTGTTTATGTTTATTCATCAATTATTTTTCTCTTGTCTCTTGGGAGGAGAGCTGCTTTCAGCTAGTGGGAAGTTTATTAGAATTGTATTAGAAAAAATGATTACTTCTTAGCTCTCAGAATTGTTGAAATTGCTTTTATATAGTCTCATTTAATATGCATCTTTTGATCCTCAGTGGCCTGGATGAGTCCATCTTGGAGGAATGTTTGCAGCATCTGGAGAAACAGCTTGAGAGCAGCCAGGCCCGAAAAGCCATGGAGGAATTCTTTTCAGAAAGGTGAAGTCATCCTGAAAGTTGTAGCCCGAGGACTTTACTTCTTTTCCTTTTTCTCTTAGCTTGTCACTGTCAACACCTAAGTGATGTTAACGTCATTGCACAGGAAAAGACAGAATCCTGTAAGGATGGGATACTCTTCAAGCAGCGCACTAGAGTGTGAAAAGATTTTCTGTGTGGGAAAGGACCTCTGTCACTCCAAATAAAATATTCAGCAAGTTCGCATAGTGATCATCAGTGGGGAATCTTGCAAGATGATTTTTTTGTCAAAGGCATTGTAAGGAGGTTTTTCAGAGATGCTGGCCTGTAAGGCAGTTGCAAAATCCCAAGTTCTCTCAGTGCTTCCTCGGTGCAATAGGTTGATATTTTTAAGGGTGGAGGCGGGGTGTTGGCTTGGCTTAGAATTATTAAGGCAAGTTGTGATGGAAACAGCATCACACAACAACAGTGTTCTGAAGAGGGTGAACTGGAGGAAAGTTTTTCTCTATTAGAAAGCCGACCATTATCTGGTTTTGCTCTTGTTCAGCGTTCAAAATGGAAGCAGTCTGGTGGCTGGCTGTTGTACTTTGTTAACATGGAAGGGAAGACAAGCAACAAAGTCTTGAATTTGGTTTGGAAATGAGTACGGGACTTTTTGTGACTTGATATGTGGAGAATACTGATGTGCTACTCAGGACCTCATTAGATTACAGGTTTTAGTCTGAGCTAAGAGTCTGCTTTTTGTTTGAAAAGCAAATCCTGTGGCTTGGCTGCTGTGCTGAGCATTGTTACACAAACTATTACCAATCTTAATTGTGAGGGGGGGTATAACTAAGTTCAAATGAAAAAAAGGAATGGGTTGTCTTTTACAAAGCTGACTTAATTTTCCCCCTCCATATAGTGGAGAACTGGTCCAGATCATGATGGCGACAGCCAATGAAAACCTCTCAGCAAAGTTCTGTAACAGGGTGCTGAAATTCTTCACCAAGCTCTTCCAGCTAAGTAAGTGATTGTTGAATCTCTTCTGTCCTGCCTTTATCCACTGTTCTTGTATTAGACTGTGATATGAAGATGTTTGAAAGAAAAGCTGTGAAAGGAAGTGGAGTGACAGCTTCACACTTTTAATGTAAAGCCATCTTCAAACGTTCATTTTTAGCATCTGCCACTCACTAGTAATTTTCTCCACCAGCTGAGAAGAGTCCCAACCCCAGCCTGTTGCGACTTTGTGGCTCCTTGGCTCAGCTGGCTTGTGTGGAGCCTGTACGTCTCCAGGCCTGGTTAACCAGGATGACCATGTCCCCACCCAAAGATTCAGATCAACTGGATGTTGTTCAAGAGAACAGGCAACTGCTGCAACTCTTGACAACTTACATCGTTCGGGAAAACAGGTAAAGTACAGCCTTAATAATTTCTTTTGTGTGCTGTTCATTTCTTTCATTCTCTAGATGTGAAAATTACTTGTGAGTTGCTGATGGCTTCTTGTTGTCAGCTTTCTGTTTGCCAGGTGTGGCTGTTTGCTCTGAAAGCGTTGCTGTGTCAGTGCTCCCACAGTGCAGAGCTTAGCTCTATTTCAGTGGGTGACGTACAGTGTCTGAAACTTTCTTCTTTTTGATTAGCCAAGTCGGAGAAGGCGTGTGCACTGTTCTGCTGAGTACTCTAATACCGATGGCAACGGAAATGTTGGCCAATGGTGATGGCACGGGCTTTCCTGAACTGATGGTCGTGATGGCAACTTTGGCGAGTGCAGGACAAGGTGCAGGACACCTCCAGCTTCATGGTGCTGCTGTAGATTGGCTAGGCAGATGGTAAGAGCTAACTGTATACTGCTGTTTGTTCATTTGCATCACTTAAACTGATTTTTTTTCCCCACCCTGGTAATTTGGGGACGGAAGTTCACGTTTACTGACACATGCTTATTTTTTAGCTTATTGTTTGTTGTTTGGAATATGAAGTATCTGAGAGAGGCTGATCTCTGTGTCCCCCCATTAAGAACAACCATGTGGTTTCTTTGTCTTTTCCGCTCCTGGGGGTTTAATTACTGCATTTGTAAATTTCCTGTTGCCAATCTAAAGTGAACTGAATGCTTGAAGCTATTGGTAAGAACTGAGTTTATACTTCCCAAAGGCTGCCAGTTGTAGTGATCACCTCCACTGTTTTGTGTTACAGCAAGAAATACCTGTCTCAAAAGAATGTGGTAGAAAAAATGAATGCAAACGTCATGCAAGGGAAGGTAAGACCTGTCTATTGCTTAACTTGCAGGAATAAATCTCAAGCATGAGCTGTAGCAACTGTCTTGGTTTGGTTGGATAGGGCGAGTTTTAAAGCAATTTGGTTAGGGGGATGGTTATGTTTTCTTGCCTTGTAGCAGCTGTGACGGGATCTAAGTTGCCTCTCATTTTCATTCATCTCTACTTTATAGCACGTGACTATCCTGGAGTGTACGTGCCATATTGTCTCTTACCTGGCCGATGTCACGAATGCACTGAGCCAGACCAGTGGCCAAGGACCAAGTCATCTTTCTGTTGACGGAGAGGAACGGGCGATTGAGGTGGATTCAGACTGGGTGGAAGAGTTGGCAGTGGAGGAGGAGGACTCGCAAGCTGAAGATTCGGTAGGCAGTAGTCACAGTTAATGCTGCAAATGAGGTGAAGATTTGTTTTGCAGTTTTCAAATCAGAATTACTCAGGTTATAAATGAAAATTTTGTTGGTTTTGTTTATTCCTAATATAAGACTGAGTGAAGAAGCCTAGTTGTCAGATCTGGAAGACAGTATCTGTCATTTGTGCATAGATCTGTTGACTTTGTGAAGTCAACAGAAGTTAAAAGCTTTTTTAGAAGAGAAAAAGGAAAAAATGGAGTAAGATCCGTTTGTTCCTGTTGGTTTGTTTGTCAATTACTAGCTTATATGTCAACAAGCAACTTAGATTAGGCTTTTAAGTGGTGGTGGGTGGGGAAAATAAAGCTGTTATTAATTCTCTAAAATTTATCATCCCATTATATTATTTTTGTTCCTGTTTTCTTTTTCTTGATTCACTCTTTTGAGTTGCTGTACGATGTTGTCACCTTCACTTTCCATGTAGTTTGATACCAGCTGCCTTCCTTTAGCTAGGTGGTGCTAAAACTTGCTGTTCTTCAAATGCGCATTTAGTGTCTGAGGAATGTATTCTGTACCGTGTGCCATCGCTGTAGCTGCAGTTATAATGCCTTTCTAAAGCAACTTTCTTCTTGATAGGATGAAGATTCTCTTTGTAATAAGCTCTGTACCTTCACCATCACACAGAAAGAATTCATGAATCAACATTGGTAAGAATCTCAAACTTGCATTCAGAACTTCAGACTGATATTTCTGGCTATCGAAAAGGAAACAGTCTGTGGAGCCTTCCTGACGCACTGTATTTTATAACTCATGGCTTATTTTGTGTGAAAAGGAAACAGTCTGTGGACTGCAGTCTGTGGAGCCTTCCTGAGGCACTGTATTTTATAACTCATGGCTTATTTTGTGCAGGTATCACTGTCATACTTGCAAGATGGTTGATGGGGTTGGTGTTTGCACAGTTTGTGCTAAAGTTTGTCACAAGGATCACGAGATATCTTATGCCAAATACGGATCGTTCTTCTGTGACTGTGGAGCCAAGGAAGATGGCAGTTGCCTGGTAAAGTGTCTTCATGTCAACATACATGCTGTGATTTCTTGACTTTTTAAAGTCTTTTGCAGAGGTTTCTGTTCTACAAGTGCGTAAGAGTCCTAAGACTTGAAGGCCTTGGCTTTATAATGAACCCTCTTAATTTACAGCTTACCTGGCGATTTATTTTTTTGCACCAAATAAGTGTACTGGCAATCTCTGTCCTAGTGGCTACGGGGGTGCCACCATTACAGAACTTGCAAGTTGGCTTAAGCTACACAGCAGCCAGACACCACCTTTTCCCATGTTTTCCACTGGAAACAAAGTAACTTCATGTTAAATGTGAAAGTTTTTCTAATACTTGGATGGAAAGTGGCATGCAGGATACTGTTGTGTTACTTCTTTAAAATTGCGGTCTAAGAGAATTGCACTTTATTTCTTTAAAATTACATTAATCTTGCTGCTGTTACAGTCTATTAATTTCGTCAGTAGTAAAATTGAGTCTGATTCGGGCTTTCAGCATTGCTGTGTCATTCCTAGGCTTTGGTGAAGAGAACTCCCAGCAGTGGTATGAGCTCTACCATGAAAGAATCTGCCTTCCAGAGCGAGCCCAGAGTGCCCGAGAGTGTCATTCGGCATGCAAGCACCTCTCCTGCAGAGAAAGCCAAGGTCACCATCAGTGAGGGGAAGGGCCCTGACGAAGAAAAACCCAAGAAGAGCAGCCTGTGTAGAAATGTTGAGGGCTGTCGAGAAGAATTGCAGTCCCAGGTATAATTATCAGCTAGCTGTTAAAAGAAGATGGTTTATGCTGAGGATCTTAGGCAGGACTGTGTTGGTTATCAGCCAAGTTGCGTGACTTTTATGCTGCTCTTTATAATAAGATGGATCATAAAAGTGGTGTCAGGCTTTAAAAACCGGTTGACATGCAACTCTTGTGAAGACTCCCAGCAGGAGCATCTTGTGCCTCACTTGCTTTTTCTGTTTCTTGTAGGCCAACTTCTCCTTTGCACCTTTGGTGCTGGAGATGCTGAATTTCCTGATGGATGCCATTCAGATAAACTTCCAGCAAGCTTCAGCCATGGGGAGCAGCAGCCGTGCACAGCAAGCTCTCAATGAGCTGCATACTTTGGACAAGTCAGTAGAAATGACCGATCAGTTGATGGTACGGTATTAAAGGAATGATTAGATCTATGGGTAGGTGGGATCACTTTGAAACAGAAAAACTTCAGTGATACGCTTTTATATGCTTTTATTACCGACTCAGGTCCCAACTCTTGGCTCTCAAGAAGGTGCTTTTGAGAACGTCCGCATGAACTACAGTGGCGACCAGGGCCAGACGATCCGGCAGCTGATCAGTGCTCACGTGCTGAGGCGGGTGGCGATGTGTGTGCTGTCGTCCCCGCATGGACGTCGGCAGCACCTGGCTGTGAGTCATGAGAAGGGCAAGGTGAGTTCTCTTAAATCTGTAGAGAACGTTGGATTGTAAAAGAAAATGAAACAGCCTTAGAGCACTGAACAACAAGCAGAATATTACTTGTTCTGCCTGTCTTGAGGCCTGGATCTTCTGTAAGGTATTGCATAGCTTAGAAAAAACTCTCATTCTTCAGAGAAAAGAGTTCTTGCAGCAGAAACAGTGAAAACTGTGGGGACACTGTCACAGAGCTGAAATCAAAAGGGCTTTTTCCACTCAGTTGAAAAGTTGGGTAACTAAGTTTATTTTGTTCTGCAGATTACAGTCCTTCAGCTCTCAGCATTGCTCAAACAAGCAGACTCCAGCAAAAGAAAATTGACCCTTACTCGCCTTGCGTCTGCACCCGTTCCGTTTACTGTACTGAGCCTAACTGGAAATCCCTGCAAGGAGGACTACCTAGCTGTGTGTGGACTGAAAGTAAGTGCCTGAGGAACCCTTTTCTAGTCAGTTGGAAACATCAGCTCAAACCCAGCTGTATTTCTTTCCTCTGCGGAGCCAGCACATAGCTGGCTCCAAAGGTGTGTCACTAATTTTAGCTCATGGATCACTTTCCTACTAGATCTGTGAAGTAAAAGAGGCCGTACTTATATGAATAATATAATAAATGAGACTGCCTCACATAAAATATTTCTTATTTTATTTGGGCCAATTTTACTTTAAGACAGGAGTCAAGGTTTAGTCATGTGAAACTTAGTGCATTAGAACTAGTCTGTAACAACTACTGTTTTGTAGCAATGCTGCCTCTTTTTTGTATTTTCCCAAATTTAGATTCAGCTTTCACAGTGCAGAATCCACAAATCTATTATTTAGCTAAGAAACAGCTGGACTGTGTGTAGTTTGTGTTTGGGTTTCGTTGGTTTTTTTCCTTTACAAACTTCCATTTCATTCATCTTAGATGTAGGAATTTTAGATTCTTACTCTATGAATCATTATTGGCACCAAGAGGAGTGCTGGCTTGAAAAGTTTATAAACATTGTGTTCTGATACTTGACCAATTTTTTTCATTACTCCAGGATTGCCACGTGTTGACATTCAGCAGCTCTGGATCAGTCTCTGATCATTTGGTACTTCATCCCCAACTAGCCACTGGAAACTTCATCATTAAAGCTGTGTGGCTGCCAGGATCTCAAACAGAGCTTGCTATTGTGACTGCAGACTTCGTGAAGGTATGTTTGATCATAAGCTATTGATGAGAAGTGGTTGTCTTCTTTCAGACATTAGATGCTGGATCTTTGCGGAGTTCCATGCAGAAGAATGTGATAATATTCTTCATTATTCTTCAAATAAATTGGAAGTAGAAATTTTTGGTGTTTGGCTTCTGTTACCATAAGAAAAAGCAAAACCAAAGAACCACAAGTACAAAAAAATGAACTATAACATCTCATAGGCATTCCCCTGTCTCAACTTTTGTCCATTTGCACTGTTTTGTATCGTAGTCATTAACTATGTTCTTGATTCTTCCCACAGATTTACGATCTCTCTGTAGATGCCTTGAGTCCAACTTTCTATTTCCTTCTACCAAGTTCCAAAATCAGGGATGTCACTTTCCTTTTTAATGAAGAGGGGAAGAACATAATAGTGATCATGTCCTCCGCTGGGTACATCTATACGCAGCTCATGGAAGAGGCGAGCAGTGCCCAGCATGGACCGTTCTATGTCACTAACGTGCTTGAAGTCAATCATGAGGACCTAAAGGTACTGGTGACTTCCCTTTCTTTTAGTATGGGCTGGGCTGCAGTGGCTTTCTCTCTTTTGTTTGTGCCTTACGTTTGAAGGCAGAAGTTTCCTTTTTTCTTTTTTTTTTTTTTCTTTTAAGCCCCCTTGTCTAGGATCAATGAGCTTGCCGTTCCCCTAAAGAGAGAAATATCCTTGCAGTGAAAGGGGGTGGAGTTGAAAATTCAACTCCATGATCCTTTCATCTAGAAAATGGAGCATGTTTTCCATGGCTGGCTCTGAAGTCACGCCCAGCAGGGAGATGGCTTCAGAGCAGTGCTGTTCTCTGAGCGAGGCGCTCCAAAGGTGCAGTAACCAAGATGGATAAAGTTACTGACCATTGCTGGAGCTGCAAAGGTGGAGTGAGCCTTTGTTTCTGGTCAACAGCAGCTCTGTTGGGGTGACTTCTAAAATCTGTCCACATTTCACTCCGTGCTTTTACCCCATCCTGCTCCAAAACAGGGGAAGAGATGAGAAGAGGGCCCTCAGGAAAGCTCTTTTATAAGCTGGGAGCATGGGGAGCGCTCCATGTGAGATTGTCATACAACATTTAAACACGCAGATGTGGTAGCTGAGGGCGCTACCTACAGCCTACGGGTATGCAATCTCAGTATCCCCTTCAAAAGCCTTTGAAGTATCTGATGGATGAGTTCACCAAGAAGTTGAGCTTAGAAAATTGTCATTTAGGGCTGTGTTCTCTCACTAGTGGGGAGGGGTCAGGGGAGAGGCTTTTGGAATAATTCCATTGTGAGAAATGTAAAAGGCCTGACAGAGTGTTTTGGAGGATGTGTGTTTATCTTCAATGTCGTTGTTTCTCTCTGATCCTACAGGACAGTAATGGCCAGGTAGCAGGAGGTGGTGTGTCGGTGTATTACTCCCATGTGCTACAGATGTTGTTCTTCAGTTACTGCCAAGGCAAATCCTTTGCAGCCACCATCAGCCGGGCCAATCTGGAAGTGCAGCGGCTATTCCCAATTAACATAAAGAGGTGAGGCTTGTGTGGAAAGCTCCCCTGAAGTTTTAATTTCTGTTTATTATTAATAAATATTACTCATTATTCTTAGTGTCCCAGCTCTGAATGGCCAAAGCTTGTGGTGAAGATCCCCTTTTTGACCCATGATTTCTTGCTACTTTTCATGTTGCTTCTGCCCTAATTGCAGAATGATTTGAAACCAAAGCTGGCTGTTTTGGCAGCAGGGTGCGTATTCGTTTTTTCTTCCCACTAGGCTTTCACAGCAGAAAGGTGGCTTGAGAGCATCCTTGCTGCACAGTGCAGAGCTGCTACTGGTGCAGCAGCTGGAACCGATGGGATTACCCACCCTCATGGAGGCTGCAGAACAGGGAGCCTTTGTTTCCTTTCAGCACCAGTACTGCAGTGGACCTTGTGTATTGTGCATATTAAGGCTTATTTTCAGGCTCCTTTGAGGGAAGCCAATCTCTTATGCTATGAATGTGGCAAGAAAAAAGCTGTTCTGTCATCTGTTCTGACAACCAGAGCTAGGCTTTTAGGCCACAGACTCTTCGCTAGCCTGACACAAAGTCACTGTCGCGAGCAGGCTCTGTGGGAGGGTCAGGTTCCAAGAGCTCCCTAGCCCCAGCTGAGTTTGGCTTTGGCTTTTTGCAGCTTTATTTTTTTCCAGCGAGCAGAGTCACACAGATTCTCCTGCACTGGCGTTTGCTTAGTGCCACTGGGTGTGTTGAAATATGGAACTCTGTGTCTGTTCAGATAAAAAGATAGCTGAAAGCCAGTTTAAAATGACTTCCTCAGTTTTGGGCATAAAATGTTACTAAGTGTCTTTCTCTGAGTTTTCAGGGTAGAGATCAGGGCATGCTCGTGCCTTCTGCCCACTGAAGTGACCGTCTCAGGTTTTTCACCTATAAACTGGGCACTGATGTTCCTGGCTGTTCATTAATGCAGTGTTTTGAATTCCTGCTTAGGACGAAGCTTTAACTGATTCAAATGGTGATGGATTTTGTGTGTTTTCACTTGTTGCTGCTCAACTTAATGTCATTCTGCCCTTCGTTTCTTGCAGTTCAAACGGTGGGAGTAAGACTTCACCAGCACTGTGTCAGTGGTCTGAAGTGATGAACCATCCTGGCTTGGTGTGCTGTGTTCAACAAACCACAGGTGTCCCACTGGTGGTGATGGTGAAGCCAGACACCTTTCTCATCCAGGAAATTAAAACCTTGCCAGCCAAAGCAAAGGTTAGTCCTAGTTTCCTGTGGTTTTGGCCCTTTGAATGTGGTTTCTTGTTGTTCCATCGACAAGATCTCTAGTCTTTGCAACTTTTCTAATGCAAAGAGTTTGTTTCTTCAAGCAGCAGTTGCCAGGTCCTTTCCTTGACCTGCATTGTTCGCCTTTCCAGATTCAGGACATGGTGGCCATCCGTCACACAGCCTGCAATGAGCAGCAGAGGACCACTATGATCCTCCTGTGTGAAGATGGCAGCCTGAGGATCTACATGGCCAACGTAGAGAATACCTCCTACTGGCTCCAGCCCTCTCTCCAGCCTAGCAGCGTCATCAGCATCATGAAGCCAGTTCGCAAGCGCAAGGCAGCTGCTATTAGTAAGGGAGTTCTCATACATACCTTGTGTGAGGCAGCTGTGGCAAATGTAGATGCAAAGATTGATCAACATCACGTAGATACTTAAGGTGTTCCACTTCTGACAATTACTGGTTAACCTCAGGGCTAAGTACTGGCTAAGTCTGGGTAAAATGTTTCCATAGATGTATATAAAAATGCAGAGCTATCTGGCTCGTGTGGGCGTTTCCAAAGGAGACAAGCTCATTCTGCAGCTTTTTTTAACATAGCTCTGCCTGTTTAGAATGTATTTTGTTAAAAACTAGTCTCTTCCCTTTTAGCAACTCGCACATCCAGCCAAGTGAACTTCCCCATTGACTTCTTTGAACACAACCAGCAACTCACAGATGTAGAGTTTGGAGGCAATGACCTGCTGCAGGTTTACAATGCTCAGCAGATAAAGCACCGGCTCAATTCCACTGGCATGTATGTGGCCAACACAAAGGTAAATGGGGCAATTTGGGGATTCTGTTGGGCTTCTAGGTGATGCTGTTGTCCAAATTGATAGCATGCCTTTTCTTAGAAGTCTGTGTTGTTCAGATGACCCTGTACAAATCCCATGATACTGTTAGATAAATAGTGGAGGCGCCTGTATACAGGCTTCAGATTCTTAGCCTAGGATTGAATTTTTGACTTCACCTTTCTGAGCTGTGATTTGTCTTCTACAGCCTGGGGGTTTCACCATTGAAGTGACAAACAATAACAGCACGATGGTGATGACAGGCATGCGGATCCAGATTGGCACACAAGCGATAGAGAGAGCGCCCTCATACTTGGAGATCTTTGGCCGCACCATGCAGCTGAATATGACCAGGGCTCGTTGGTTTGACTTCCCTTTCACTCGGGAGGAAGCCTTGCAGGCTGACAAAAAACTAACCATCTTCAGTAAGTCTTCGTTAATTGTTTGCTTTGACTACCTGTTGGTTTTGCTTGGGTGCGTTGAAGCTACTGTGCTTTGCCTCGTAGTAGGGAGGGTTTCCACAAGCTGTTTGTTTGACCTGACTACAGAAACAGTTCAAGGGGTGGATCCTGAACAATTAACAACTTTATTTATGGCCCAGTTTCTAGCTGCAGTGGATGAATGTGCAACAGTTCCGCTCAACTCAATAATTTTGTGTTGAGGCAATAAAGAAAGAAAGTTGCCTTGCAAAGGAGATTAAACTGTCATAGCAACTGTATATTAATGACGCAGCCTAATTGCTATCCTGACCTTATGAGGCTATGCTTGTTTGTATTCAAAAGAAACTGTTTTGTTAGTTTTTGAGAAATTCCTCTCATCACTGCAGTTGGGGCTTCTGTGGATCCTGCTGGAGTCACGATGATGGATTCCATAAAAATTTATGGCAAAACCAAAGAGCAGTTTGGATGGCCTGATGAGCCCCCCGAGGATTTCCCATCTGCTTCAGTGAGCAATGTTTGTCCCCCAAACCTGAATCAAGGGAATGGCACTGGAGACACGGAGTCAGCTACCCCTGCTGCTGCCAGTGGGACCGTCCTGGAGAGGTATTTCTGCAGTCTTCCTTTTATTTCTCCCTGAAAATGGGTAGTTGCTCTAGAGGGGACTTAGGTACACTTGTGTGGCTTTCTCGGGACCGTCCTGGAGAGGTATTTCTCAGTCTTCCTTTTATTTCTCCTTGAAAATGGGTAGTTGCTGTAGAGGGGACTTAGGTACACTTGTGTGGCTTTCTTAACTGGGAGAACTTAAGGGAGTTAGTGAGTTGTTCTCATGTACAAACGACAACTGAAAAGTCAATTATTTTCTGAGGAGTGCTCTGTGCTCACTCTTGATTTATCTGATGGAGTAGATGGATAGATCTGTGTGCATGCTTCATGTTGCTAAGTTCATTTGTTAAAGCAGTCTTGAAGAGCTAAAAGAGATTTCTGCCGCCTTGGTGCATTTTCTCATTTCAAGCCAGCCCTTTTTCATTCTCTAGAGCTCACAAAGGTTAAGCGTCTCTGAAGTTAAGTTTGGTTTTGAGGAGGATTTTGTGTGTGACCTTGCTTTAGGCGAGTGGTTCCCACCAACTTAAGCTGTAGCTCATGTGTCTCAGGTTTAACTACTGTGGTGGAGAAAGCCACATTCCTCCCCCAAGGTCCATTCCCCCACCCCTCCCCCCCAATATCCCTATTGAGAGTCAAACCACAAGGGTGAGCTGGGCATGTATTTAGCAGAAGAGAGAGAACTTTTTTTTTTTAATATACCCAACCTGTGTTCTTTCCCTGAGCTTATACAGTCTGTGCCATAAGGGTTGAAGAAAGCCTGGCAAGCTAGCAAGGATAGGAGGGAAACAGATCAGAGAGGAACTAGCACTGCTAAAAAATGAGCATTTTAAGGGATACGCTGCTTGACTGTGAGTAAATGGTGGTTCATTTTGTCTTACTGAAATTCTCAGGTAAAGGTTCAGGGCTTGAAGTGGCAGTTATGTCCAGCCAAAGAACCTGTTTGGCCATCTTTTAATATTTTGTCTAATGGTTCATGGGATTTTTTTTCCTGTGCTTAATTTCTCTTTTCTTCCCTCCTCTGCTGTGACATCTCCACAAGATGTCCCTCTCTACACAGACATGCGTTCTGGTTTCCCAAAGCAGTGGGATTATATTCTAAAAACTCAGAATCAAAAAAATTATTCTTTTTATTTTTACTTACGTGTTAGAGAATGTAGCATGGTTACCTTATAAAGGGCCTCTTGAGTAGGAACAACTAATGGCAGGCAAGAGGCAGCTTTCCTAGCAGAAGTTTGGTGTCTGTATTTCAAATTTAGCCTTCAGTGGTGCTTTAAGCAATGTGCTTGGTTTCTCTGTGCTAGGTGGCCTGGATCTCCTTTATTTGTGTTGCTACTAGGCAAGTGTCTGCTGCCCAGATAGAAAGAACCATGCTTAGGTTTACTGTATATAGCGCTCTGCCGGCTTCCTGATTTCCCCATTTAATTTGCCTTTTGCTTAGAATGTGTTCTAGGGAGTTTTTCTGTGAGCTTTACACATTTTATTTTTTTTTTTTTCCCTTTTTCTTTGCTCCCCCAAAGTTCTGAAACTGAGTCCCTAACCACCCTGGACCGGTTAGTATACCATCCTTTTCTCTGCACGAATGAGTGTGTGTCAGAGAGACAGAAGACATGATGTGGCTTTTGTTGACTGTTCTTTTGTTTTCCAAGTGACATTTGCTTCTTTACATTCTTGGTCATTGCATGGCAGATGGTTTAGTGAAATGTAAAGATGAGGTGGTTTGCAGATTTTTGCTGTATACAGCATAACTGTTGCTTGTTTGACAGACTCCTCTTTTTGCTTTGTTCCCTTCCTTGCGTCTTTTTATCCCACTTATATTCCCCTACTAGTGTTATGGAGGGTGGCTGCAGGTAGGGGAATGTAATGTTACCTGTCACCACCAGACCAGACAATTGTTGTTTCTACCTTGTATCCAATCCTACACTGTTATTTCTCCCCTTAATGCTGTCTCTTCCCTCCTTTTTCCTGTATTCTTGCACTGCCCCTTCTGGTGTGTCAGATGGCATTTCAGGTAGTTCTACTGCGAGGCATGAAGTGGTGCTGCACGGGAGATTCAGCACTTTGCCACAAGTTGTAAATAAGTTTTTCCCTTGGGGCAAGTATTTTACTAGCCTGCTGTACCACTGTCAAAAGTTGGGACTTCAGCATCTCTCACTTGGGTCATACCCAGTGCTCCAAGTTAATTTTCCTCCAGAATATTTTGCGCTGGAACTCCAAATTGGAAAGAGCAACCTGTGTGAAAATAGCAAGCGAGTAGAATCTTGCTCCCTTAGAAAAGTCGGTTACGCTTTTTCCCATGTGTCGTACCAACCCTTGATCTGCAGTCATATGTACGTCTGTGGGCCATGGTGAATTGGTACTGTCAAGACAATCCAAGTTATCCCTGCTGCAGGCTGTGTAAGGAAATGTTTTATCCTCTTTGGTAGAGAAAAGCCCCTGTCTTTCAGCTGTGGATTATTAAAGCAGTCCTAAGTTTGTCTGTGAGCGTGAGCCAGGTTTAACTCTGGTCTGTAACACAATGAAATGATATGCATGGTGCCTGTGGCAGGTTTTATCATGCTTTGATTTTGTACTTGGCATTCGTTAGCTGTCTCTGAGCTACTCATGACTGTAGCCTGCATAAAGCAAAGTGCTAAGGAGAGAGAAGGGTTGCTGTACTCAAGCCTGCTTTCCTTTTCTCCCTTCAGGCTAGTAGTGAGTTCTTTAGAAGCGCTGGAAAGCTGCTTTGCTGTAGGACCAGTCAACGAGAAGGCAAGTAACTTTCTGAATACATTCTTGAGCTTTTAGAGATGGGGGAGGAGGGGCAAGATCAGCAGCACCTCCTGCAGCCCTGGGGGCCTGATACGGAAGAGAGCCGCATCCGTTTTGCTCAGAGCACTGATCTGAAAGTTGACTTAGCGAAAAGCATTTGAAACTAGTTTAGAATGACAATTGGCATTTGCATTTATCGCTGGTGGGATTTTTGTGCTGTAGAGTGACCTCGTTTACAAAAACAGCAGAGTAGAAGCCCATAAATCTCAAAAGGACTTTTCTTGTATAGACATGGGAAATGTTCTCTAAATGTCAAATAATAAATTGAGGCGGCTATCAAAACTATATTGAAGGAAGGCAGAAACTTGTATGCACAATGCAAGGAAGGAAGGGTGCTGCAGGTACGCTGAGAAATCGGACTCGTGTCATTTCAATGGTACATATACTGAAGAATGGTTTTTGTCTGTTCTTGGGAGCAGGAGAAGAACAAAGTGGCAGCTCAGGAACTGGCTACTATGCTGCTGTCCATGCCAGCTCCTTCCAGTGTCCAGCAGCAAACCAAGAGCCTCTTGGCTAGCTTGCACACCAGCCGTTCAGCCTACCATAACCACAAGGTAACATGGTGCAAGGTTTTCAATGTCTCCTGTAACTTGCCAGTCTATGGTTGAGGTGCAGCACGCCCCTAGAAAGCCCTTCCTCCATGCAGTGTAAACCTGCTGGCTAATTTTCCTTTAGCTCCTGCTGCCTGCTTGGCCGGCTTTTGTGTTTCACCAGAACTTCACTACTTAAAACACTTTTTGATGAGGAAAAAATGTCAGTTAATCTAGAGAAATCAGGATCTCTAAACACCTGAAGTTTGTTTGCAAACTGTTTAGCTCTGGTTTCCATTTCCACAGGCATCTGGCTTAGGGTGATAGGAAAATATTAGGGTAAGTAGTGGTCTGTGTGCTAACATAATTGCAGTAAATGCACAGGTGTCTGTAGATAGCCTTTGCTAACCACTTGAATGGGTATGTTTATACACTGCTCTTTCCATCCGCATTAAAGCCTGAGGGGAAGAAAATGTGAAAATCCATTCTCAAGCCAGATTTCTTCTGTTACAGGATGACTTTTTAATATTAGTTGTCCTTCTTAGATGACATTAGCCAAAAGTTAAAGCAGCAAGTGCCAGATTTCCCCAGGATCTGTCCTGCGGTTGTATTTCAATTGCCTGTTGTGCTGCTGTCTGTTGTTTTTCTTTGCCTATGTTATCTTTCACTTTACAGGATCAAGCATTGTTAAGTAAAGCCATTCAGTATTTGAGTTCCTCAACCAAAGAAGGAAAGGACCTTGATCCTGAAGTGTTTCAGAGGCTGGTCATCACTGCTCGATCCATTGCTATTATGAGACCCAACAATCTGGTCCATTATACGGAATCAAAGCTGCCACAGTTGGAAACAGGTAGAGAAGTCTGGATTTTTCTTCACCTCTCTCTTGTGATAACTGAATGTGTATTGGGTTATCTGGTTCGGTGTGATAGGGATTGTGTTTGACACGTTTGTTAGGCGTGCGATAGTCCTTGTAACGAGGGCATTGGAGCCTCTAACAAAAGCCGTTTCAAGTAAACTTGCTGTTGCCCTGCTTGTTAATGTTTTCCCCTGTACATATCTGACAACTCTTTTTTTAATCTGTACAGAGAATGAAGAAGGTCAGGAGGCCCAGAAACATGCTGAAGGAGATGGCTGCACGTTTATTACCCAGCTGGTCAACCACTTCTGGAAGCTACATGCATCAAAACCCAAAAATGCCTTCCTTGCCCCTGCCTGCTTGCCAGGTGTGCTAGCTCTTCTTTTGCTGTTGTAAAGCTTGTGTATTTTGAAGGAGCCTATGTTAAGCTTGTAAACAGAGAAAATTACTTGTTCCAAGCTAGGCTTAAGGTGTTAATGATGCAATGAGTGCTTTCGAAGGTATATCTGCTCTAATGCTTTTGTTCAAAAGGACGTGTATTGTGCTAGTAAAAGCGGACTGATGACTGATTTATTCACATTTGACTTCACGGATGGTGTTAGAGGATATTCAGTGGTGCTGGTGTATGGCAGTATTCCATTAGGCAGACAAGACTGGTGTGTAAGCTCATTTTGGATTGAAACTTCAGTATATTTGTGGTGCTAACACTGTGCTTTGAAGTCTACAAACAAAAGATGCTTCCTGCAGCATCTCACTCTGTGCTGAAATGGGAAGATAGTTGATTACAGTCCTACTTTTATTCCTCCTTAGGTCTCACTCACGTTGAAGCCACAGTCAATGCTTTGGTGGATATTATCCATGGATACTGCACATGTGAACTAGATTGTATCCATACAGCATCCAAGATCTACATGCAGATGTTACTTTGCCCGGTATGTAATCTTGCTCTGCTCCGCATCAGCCTATGACACTGGTGATATGAAGAGAATTAAATATAGGTAGAATGGTAATACATAGTACAGATACAAAAGAGAGTCATGCAGCCAAAAACATAGAGCCAGAAGTGAATGAAGGAGGAATTTCTCTCCTTGTATTTTAGTAATGTTTGTGATGCGCTGCATGTGGAACAGTAGGTATTGCTTTATTGCTGGGGGAAACGGGGATTTTGGAAGTTGGGCAGTGACATATATCTTACATGAATCATAACCAACAGAGAGTTGTAAGTGTATTTTTAGCCATCTTTCCAAATACTGTGAATAAGCACTTAAAGCTCAAGAAATTTGATGATTAACTATTAACCCTCTAGGATCCTGCAGTGAGCTTTTCTTGCAAACAAGCTTTGATCAGAGTGCTGAGACCACGCAACAAGCGGAGGCACGTCACCTTGCCATCCTCCCCTCGGAGCAATACTCCTATGGGTATGCAAGCTCCATTCATCTTTGCCTTTCAGTGAGCATGACCTGCTTTATTTGTCAGAAAAGACGAGAAAATAGTCTTTTAAATAGGACAAACCCCAGTCTTTTTCCTTTCTTTTCTCTCTCTTGACCCCTAAACCTCCTTTTTAAAAAAAAATAAATTCACCTGTTCTTTGATGTTCTTGGATTGAAAGAGGAGATCTCCCTGAGATACTCCCATTTCAGTGTTAAGGAAATCTGTTTTATCTATGGGGTAGTAATCCAGACCGCCCTAGTATTTCTGTGCATGTTTTCAAGTCCTTATAAATCAGTTATAAAGATGTGTGCAGACCAAAATTAGGGTATCAGATCTTCATCCAAGGGATACTTCTTTAGCATTGACATGAATTGTAGTTGTCGTGGAATCTGTTACTGACTGGGGGTAAACTGAGGACAGCTTAGATTTTTCTCCAGCATTAATTGCCTTGTTCATGGTGATGTGAGGAAAGAGCGCATTTGTGAATTAATCCTTTGTAACTCAGGAGATAAGGATGATGATGATGATGACGATGCAGAAGACAAGCTGCAGAGTTCTGGGATAGCAAATGGCGAGCATATCCGACAAGAAAGCCAGGAGCAAAGTGAAGTTGATCACGGGGATTTTGAGATGGTGGTAAGTCCAGAGTGCTTCTCTTTGGAGCCTGTTAAGTATGTTAGGTACTTGAGTTTAATTTAGTTATGATGACTCAGTTTGTAGCGCTCCATTAGCTGGTGGTGGTTTGGTGAAAGCTCTCACTGTGTTTCCCCTCCGTAGTCTGAATCTATGGTTCTGGAGACTTCTGAAAATGTGAATAATGGGAACCCGTCTCCCCTGGAGGCTCTTCTGGCTGGAGCAGAGGGATTCCCTCCCATGTTGGATATTCCTCCAGATGCAGATGATGAAACAATGGTGGAATTGGCTATTGCCCTGAGCCTGCAACAAGACCAGCAAGGTAAGATGTAGGCTTTATTGGCAGTCAAAAAGGTAAGTGGAATATAAGGCAACTGGGAGGGAAACAGAGCAGAAGCTGTTGGTGTCACCACCAACAAAGCAAGGACAGTAGAACTATGAAATGTGTAGAGAAGGCCAGAGTTAACATAATTCTCTCATAGAAAGACACTCATAATTCATTTTCTTCTTGCAGGGAGCAGCAGTAGTGCACTTGGACTTCAGAGCTTAGGACTGTCTGGCCAAGCACCCAGTTCTTCTTCTCTTGATGCCGGAACACTGTCAGATACAACAGCATCAGGTAACTGTTCACTGTGAGGAATCAAGCTTTTTTGATTTTGACCTAAATAATGACTTAAAATTTGTTTGTAAATACAGTTGTGAAGAACCAGTTATTACTATTAGTTTCATGTATTTTTTGATAGCGTGTTTATGACCTTTTCCTGCTTTGATGGACTTTTGTTGTCAGCTTCTGCGGAAGTTATTTCCTCTTAAAATAAAGCAGACAAAATAAACCATATACTGTATTTCCTTTGCATTTATAAACAACAGACATTGTTCTTCAAATAACTTGTATAATCATCTATTTGATGAGAAGGTTTCCTTCTCAGAGTATCTCCCTTCCACTGCTTTTAGCAAACTTAAATGTAGTGATGAACACTTCTAAATTCCCTTTTGATTTCTAATTGAAAACTGACACAAAACCCAAAGAAAATATTTGTGGTTTTTCTTTTGTAACATGTGCTTCTTTTGAAGTTCTACCAAGACAGTGTTTTTACTTGTAACAGCTCTCTTTATTCTCTTAGCTCCAGCGTCTGATGATGAAGGCAGCACAGCTGCAACAGATGGCTCAACTCTTCGGACTTCACCTGCAGACCATGGTGGGAGCGTGGGCTCTGAGAGCGGTGGCAGCGCCGTGGACTCCGTAGCTGGTGAGCACAGTGGTAAGTATCTCCTGCTGTGCCAGTGTCTGTACGTCTGTTTTCTGCTGTGATAGCACTTTACAAGAGTGGGAGGGGGTGGGTGATCCCTGGCAAAGAAGAAATCTCAGTTCCGAATAGATGGTGCCGTGCATCATTTTATGGTTACTGCCAAAGTGCTGTGCACGCTGAATATTTGCTCGCTTTTTGTAGTTTTCCGAAAGTGTGGAACCTGCAGTAGTTTCTGCTGGCCTGTAATAAAACAATGCAGTAGCCTAGAGCAAGACTGAAAGAATTCACTATGCTGCTGGATAAGTTTGGATGGGATAAAATTAATTTCTTTTTTGCTTGGGACTGATACCCAGTCACTGACTTTTCTTAAAAAGCTTTGTCCACACCACCCATCCTGTATATAACACGCCTCTTCTGACTCAGTTTAAATTACTGCTGTGGAACCAATTCAATTTGGGCCGCAAAGATGAGACTGGCAAACAAAAGAACACTGGGGGTGTTAAGTTGCATGTGTAGAAATTACTCTCCTAGCTTTATGAAGATAACCAAAGACACCATTTCCTTAGAACTGTAATTCCAAAGGACAGTTCAGCTGTGTTGGTTGCTATGAAGCAGGCAAGAAGCATGTTCAATTGTGCTGACATTGTCTTTCCCTTTTTTGCTTTTCCAGTGTCTGGCCGCAGTAGTGCCTATGGGGACACGACAGCTGAGGGCCACCCTGCTGGACCAGGCAGCGTCAGCTCAAGCACAGGCGCAATCAGCACTACCACAGGCCAGCAAGAGGGAGATGGTTCAGAAGGGGAAGGGGAGGCTGAGGGAGACGTCCACACCAGCAACAGGCAAGGGGCTTGGTTTTCCTCTTCAAGAATAGCCCATCTGGTCTGCAGCATCATTATTTATTGAGGAGTGGACTGTAGGTGCTGAGACTCATGGAGTATGATTTGTGACTCGGTTGGATAGTAAAAACTGAAAGTCAGAAACAGAATAGAGCAAACTATGCCATTGGAAAATGCCTCCCTCTCTGCATTCGCCACGTGGCATGTTACACATACCTTATGTGTGTCCCACAAAACTGCTGCCTGTACAAAGCAATGAAAAAATCCTGCATGAGTCTATTAAACAGAGGAGTCGCTAAAATCTACAGCTTGGGAGCTTGTGAAATTCAGTGTTAGGAAAAAAGCGTG
>NW_009260790.1:2765611-2768274 GCF_000687185.1 Egretta garzetta
CATTTTTACAGTGCAGTTTGGAACTGATTTGTAGTATCTGTTTCTAGACAGTTGAGTTCTGCAAGTAGTCATGGTAAGCAGTGTAGTTCTGAAGTGAAGAACTACATCCGTTGTCAGAGTTGCTCTGCGTCTTTGACATCGCTTGACCGTAAAGTCTGAGGGAGTCCACTCCTGTCTGTGCTGATTTGATGACGTTAGGATTTCTTCATGCTCTGAATTTCTGTGGTAAATTGCAGTGCTCTGTTGATAATCCTGCTGGGTCTAATATTTCTTGTGATGTGTCTGAAGTCGTTCATTTCTGATTCCTGGCTTCTGACTTTCCAGGCTGCATATGGTCCGACTGATGTTGCTGGAGAGGCTGCTGCAAAACTTACCTCAGCTGAGGAATGTTGGAGGAGTCCGGGCCATTCCTTATATGCAGGTAACTGAGGAGCGCTCAGGAGTTAAGGCTGAATAAAACAGTCAATCACTACTACTACTGCTGGGTTTCTGTTTGCACATGCTTTTCCCTTTCTTTTTCATGCCCAGTCACAGTGTGTGAGTCCACATCTAAAGAGTTTGATCGGTTTGCACAGTATTCCTTACCCGTAGATTTTTGCTAGGTGTGTGGCATTAGGTGGCTGATGAGCCTAAGGGCTAAAATCCTTGAACCCTGACGTATTTGGGAGGGTCTTTTGGGTTTATACTGAACGTTCATATTCGGGTGTGATGGTGCAAGCAGAATTTGGGGAAGAACATAAATTAATCAAGGTAAAATCTGCAGGGGTTTTGTGAAAGATAATGTGTATTTATCTTAAAATCATGGAACCTGCCTTTTTTTAGTTCTCTCACTTCTGTTCCCAGGTTATTCTGATGCTCACAACAGACCTAGATGGAGATGATGAGAAAGACAAGGGAGCTTTAGATAACCTTCTGTCCCAACTGATTGCAGAACTGTGCATGGACAAAAAGGTAAGCTGTGGTATGAGCACACACTCTTCAATTTGCTCCTTCTTGACAGGGCTTCTTCCAGCAGAGGAATTAAATGCATAGGAGTCATAGAAACCCATTGCTGTATGGACATGTTCAGGCAATTTATTTCTCTTGGCTCACTTCACAGAAGGTAGAAAATGACATGAGTGTAACTCTCACTGTTTCCTGTTCTCACTGGTTCCGGTATCCTCAAGTGAGCATGAAAATTTGTTTTGCTTGAATTCCACTCTTAAAACAGGCATGAGCAGTGATGCATAGTTGACATATATACCTTTTCATTTGTATAATACTGTTCTCTGGCATCCAGGCCACTGCCTACCCTTATGTTGAGGAATTTGTGCTTCTTTTTTAGTATTACTGCTTGAGCTTAAATTAGAAATGCTTCATGAGGATCAGAGCGCTGAAATTTGGATGTTTAGAACATTGTCCTCAGCACTGTAATTAAGCAAGCAAGCTCTCTCTTTGCAGGACGTGTCTAAGAAAAATGAACGCTCTCCTGTGAATGAAGTGCACTTGGTGGTAATGAGGCTGCTTAGCGTGTTCATGTCCAGAACTAAGTCAGGATCCAAGTCTTCCATTTGTGAGGTACATTCTTCAAATTGCTTTGTCAGGGGGATGATGTGGCCGGAGGGCTTTTGTTCATCAAAGATGGTCTGAAAGCTACTAACTGAAATAGCTAGTCTAAAACTGAAAAACAGTTAAAAGGGCTTCGTAAAAATTTATGAGGAATCTATAATGTTACTTGACACTTCCGAAAAAAGATCTTTGCTGAAACTCGGAATGGAGGAAACCGACATTTAAAGACAACTGGATTCACTTGGCTTTTTGCAGGGTTTCTGACTGAGCTAAGGGCAGCACATTAATGATGTTATTTAAAATGGTCTAGCAGATTTTTTTTTCCTTGCATCTTACTGGTGCTGAATGGGTTAAAGAGGATTTGTAATGTGATTATTGGAAAGCAATATGCTGCTGTGTCAACGTAAAAGTCGCTAAGAGGATTCCTTAGATATTTGTTGCTAAAAGGTACAGTAATAAGGCATAAAAAGCAGTATGTGTGGTGGGAAGGAGATTAATAAAAAAGCATAGAGGTTAAAAAATTTAGTCTGAACTGCATCAAATTTTAATGAGCTTATGAGCTGTGGGGTTTGTTTGGATTTACAGGGCTGCTTTAATAGTTTTATTTACAGTAGCTTTTTCTCCAGCCTTTGTTATTCACTTGAGCTTCCCACAGAAATCAAAGCTCATCGTCTTGCAGAATGCAGGTGGAGCAATACCTGGGTGGAGCAGAGCCTCTGAGCGGCATCTGCAACAGGGACCCTTTCTCTACCAGAATTCACCCCCAGCTGGCCAAATCCCAGATAAATAAATAAAAATCCCAACTTTAAAAAAAAAATAAATAAAAAGGGGAAACAAGAAGAGAAAAAAAAAAAGCCCTAGTCGTCTAATCCATAGCAGAGTGGCCTCTGGCACATGTGTCGAGGGGAGATTAGACTTAAGAGGAGATTTTATTTGTTTTCCTTTACTAAGCGCTTGTTCAAAAGAGTCTCTGTAAATATTTGAGTTGCTTTTCATAAACACAAAAACCCAAAACCCCCAACCTCAAACAAACCCCAAACTTAAAAGCTGCCTGTAAAGTTTCATAAAAACCTGCTCTCTCATCCGTACTGTCAGCATCTGCTCTCTGCTTCTCA
>NW_009260790.1:2768367-2814784 GCF_000687185.1 Egretta garzetta
TCTTCCGACGCGGTGGTTCTCAGGTGCTTTAGTAATCCACCTCCTCTTTGTTTCAGTCTTCCTCCCTCATCTCTAGTGCCACTGCTGCTGCATTGTTGAGCTCTGGTGCTGTTGACTACTGTCTGCATGTGCTGAAGTCTTTGCTGGAGTACTGGAAAAGCCAGCAGAATGACGAGGAGCCTGTAGCCACCAGCCAGCTCCTGAAACCTCACACTACTTCTTCTCCACCTGACATGAGCCCTTTTTTCCTCCGCCAGTATGTGAAGGTGAGTCCTGCCCTATGCTGTTAGCATTACATGACCTGCATTAAAAGGCTGCTGCACAGGAGCAAGTAAATGCATTTTTGCAGAACTGCTTTTCCTTCAATAGTGCAATTAAAATCTGTTCCCTTAGCGTGTAGTTACAACTAGGATTGCTCTCAGTTCTCTAACAGAGCAGCCCAGCTCACTGTATCTACCGATGCCCTCCTAAAGCAGGCAGTTCTGTGGAGCTGCTGTCACTGTTTCTGGTTGAAGTGTTAATCTTCCTGAAGAGAAGCTACTCCATCGTTTGACTCCTTTTGCTTGGCAGGCAGAATTTCTGAACCACCGCTACTTATTGTGGCAAGGAAGCCTAGCAGTTGATGGGGATTTCCACACTAAATCCTAGACTTGTTCAGCCACCATGGTGCCTTTATGCTAAGATGCTGCTGGGGAGGGGGGGGGCTTTGATATATGTACAGGTGCAGTGAAAAAAGCCTAGTTAAATGTAAGTGTGTCTCTTAAGTTGAAAGCTCATATATTAAAATGCCTTATTACTATTACTACAATCTAGCTTACTGCATCCTAACAGTTGCCATCTGGTTAAAGTCCTCATGCAGGTTTGTTGGCTTGTTTTTATTTATCATTTGGGAGCCATTCTTGGCTGCAAAGGTGCAGAAGAGTTTTGGTTTTAGAAAATCAATAAATGTACCCTGTAGCTTGTCATGATGCCACGCTGGGAGTGTTCAGTGCCAGAGCCTGATCACTTGCTCTTGCTTTCAGGGTCATGCTGCAGATGTTTTTGAGGCCTACACTCAGCTCCTGACAGAGATGGTACTGCGGCTGCCCTATCAGATCAAGAAGATTGCAGACACAAACTCCCGCATCCCACCTCCCATCTTTGATCACTCCTGGTTTTACTTTTTGTCTGAGGTAAGTGAGAATGTGATACACCTACAGGTTTTAACAAAAATTTCTAGTAATATTACCTTTCACAGGAGAGATGAGCTTTTGTAGGACTGATGTCAGACCCATCTCTGATTTTTTTTTTTTCTGTCCCTTGAAAGAAGGTGAACTCTCAGCTTTTTTTTATTCCTGTTGAACAGGAATCTATAGGAAAGCATACGTGAACAATAAGATTGCTGTTGCTCTCTGTACTTCCATGTTTGCCGCCAGAAAACTCAAACAGAAAACTTTGTCTGAGATGGTACAATGTAATGTCGTGTCTGGCTGTTGGTACTTAATTTAGTCCTTAAAAAAGAAATCAGTAAGATATTCGGAGTACATCTTCTCAGTTCCTTGGGTTGTATTGCTTCCTACCTGAGATAACAAGTTATCTTACTTTGCACAAGTTTGGGGAAAGATTTCTTAATTAGGCTTGACTAGCTTTTTATTTGAGGCCACAGATGACAAAGAATGGTTTTCAAAAAGTGGTTTCACAACTGTACAGCTCAGAATGCTGCAGTCATGCTGTGCAGCATTTCTTCTGCCTGTGACTTGCTTTTGTGGGTGACTTTACAGTACCTTAAAGCTGACAAGGTTCGTGAATGCATCTCCTGTATCTTTTGTTTTTGAAAGAGAACACATCATATTTATGTTGGCGCAGGTTGCCTACTGGTGAGTTCACGGTGCTGATGTTTTTGGCTTTTCTTTGTCTAGTACCTGATGATCCAGCAGACTCCATTCGTGCGCCGCCAAGTCCGCAAGCTTTTGCTCTTTATCTGTGGATCAAAGGATAAATACCGCCAGCTCAGAGACCTTCACACCTTGGACTCTCATGTTCGTGGAATCAAAAAGCTCCTAGAAGAGCAAGGCATTTTCCTCCGTGCCAGTGTGGTCACAGCAAGTTCAGGCTCTGCCCTGCAGTATGATACGTTGATCAGCTTGGTAAGGAAAAGTGTACCACTGTACTAGGAGAAAAGTGTATGTCGCACTTACGTAACATGTCAGTAATAGAAATACTGATGTGATGTTTAATCCTGTCCCATTCTGCCTTTCAGATGGAACATTTAAAGGCTTGTGCAGAGATTGCCACACAGCGAACAGTAAACTGGCAGAAATTCTGCATTAAAGACGACTGTGAGTTCTTTCTCTGAGAGTGTTTGAGGGAGCAGAGGGGGATGCATTACATGTCTTGGTTTGAATCAAGACTTCTCAGATGGGGAAGCTCAGCAGAGAAAGAGGGAACGTAGCTGAGAGTTTGAGTAGGACTGAACTGTTTCCAGTACTAATTATCACAGTGCTCTAATTGCATCTGTTCCTTAGCTAAGGAATGCAATATGGTGTAATGGATAACTTACAAGAACACAAATAGGAGATCCACAGTCTCTTGCTTGCACTGCTGTTGTTCCAGTGTGTAATTTGGGATAAACACTTTGCCTTGGTGTATCCAGATGTTTTACTTCTATAGTATAGGGGCAGGAAGATTCTGTGAGTTTGTGGGATGGTCTTTGTCGTGTTCAAAGGTTGGGGTTTTTTTAGGTTGGGGGGTTTAGCTTGCTTTCTTTTTTTTTAATTCAGGCTTCAAAGATTTTCTTCTTTTCTCTGCAGCGGTTCTCTATTTCCTCCTTCAAGTCAGCTTCCTGGTAGATGAGGGAGTGTCGCCAGTTCTCCTGCAGCTGCTGTCTTGTGCTCTGTGTGGCAGTAAAGTGCTGTCTGTGGCTTCATCCTCTGGATCATCAAGCACCTCTTCCACCTCTGCTCCTTCAGCATCAGGCTCTGGGCAGCCAGCAACGCAGAGCAAATCCTCCACTAAAAAGAGCAAGAAAGAAGAAAAGGAAAAGGAGAGAGAGGGTGAGCTGCAGCTATGCCCTGTTCTGTGGTGGTTTTAGGCATGAAGCCTGCTCCTCTCAGCTTTCTTATTTCTATTTAGAGAGAACTGCTTGTTTCTTGTTGTGATAAATACCACTGTTGTGAAAGGGTCATGGATTGTGGCAAGGGCACTTGCAGACTTCAAAGATAATTAGGAGAGAAGAGCAGTTTTATCATATGTAGATTGGAGGGGGGCAAAGATGAAGCAGTATGCCCTAAGAGTTGGGGCTGAAATTAAGCACTGAGTGTATCCCAAATACATTGTGAGTATATATTAACTTGAGTGGGCTTTAAGTTACCTAATGTAAATTGCCTGTTCCACTGACCAAGTAGCTTCCACCTAACTTGGCTGTCCTGGGTTGTAGGAGGTTGAAATGCTCATGGGGATTAAAACAGGTACTGGAGATGTACACCCAGTTAGCTCTGCTCTTCAATGATTATGTTCAGACTTGTTTCCTCTGTGTGGCTTGTAAGCTGTGTTGGAGCCAGGGCTGCTGCTTAATGGATTTCCAAAGTCCTGGGAAAGTAATTAAGCTTTCCTATAAAAGTCAGGGGCATAAATTCTCTCTTGGCTTTTCTTCAAGGAACCATTTTGGCTTTCTGTATCAGATCTCTGTGAGTCTTTTCACTGCCCCATGGTTGATCCTTTTCTTTTTTCCAGGATGTGTAGCACATTTCTTTCATCCTTACTGGCAAGTTTTCCAGCAATTTTCTTCTGGTTAGTCAGGAGTACTAGGTTATATTTTTGGAAAAAGAAAGGAATGTTAAACTTGCTTGTTGCCTGAAACACAGTAATTTGTCCCCATTATCCTCACTCTATGATCTATAAAATCGGAGACTGGCCTGCCTGTGAGATACTCCATTCATCTGCTTGCTTAGGTCTTTCTTGTGCCACCCGGTGTCCCGTAGGTGAGAGTTCCGGCAGTCAGGAAGATCAGCTGTGTACAGCTCTGGTGAACCAGCTGAACAAGTTTGCTGATAAGGAGACCCTCATTCAGTTCCTTCGTTGCTTCTTGCTGGAGTCCAACTCGTCCTCTGTGAGATGGCAGGCCCACTGCCTCGCGCTCCACATCTACAGGTGAGCCGGGAGGGAGTCTCTGACCTGGTTCTTCTTAGCCAGTCTCAGCTCAATTACAGAGAGCTCTGTCCTTGTGTAGGAGTTAATGCTTGAGCCTCTGTGCTGAAGGATGCTGAAGCTTGCGGGTGACTGCATCCCCTTGCATTGCTCACACTATTTTGCAGTTATTGGGGCTGGAGGTAGAAGTTGTGACTTCCTCTTTACTGCTCAACTTGAGTTAGCATCTGCGAGAAGCATTTTATTTCTCTCTGCAGAATCTGGCTCCTGACATCTATGGGAGTAGGTACTTGAGGGAGAGTGAATTTCTGAGGCAGATGCAGACTCATGCAGTTTAGAAGGGGGACTATTCATTTGTTGCAAGACAGCTGCTTTCATTTCAGAGAGTGCAGGAAAACTGCTGGTGGCAAGAATAGATGAGATTTAACTCTGATGTATATCAAGATAATAGTTCCCAAGTTTGGTGAACTATCACATGTATTTCCCTTTTGAATAAGATTGTGTGCTATGTGGTCTATCTAGCTATCTTTACAAGCCTAACTGATACGTAATACATTCAACAGGAACTCTAACAAGTCTCAGCAAGAACTACTGCTGGATCTCATGTGGTCAATCTGGCCAGAACTTCCAGCCTATGGAAGAAAAGCTGCCCAGTTTGTAGATCTCCTGGGATACTTCTCTCTGAAAACACAGCAGACTGAGAAAAAGGTACAGTGTCCTCCTGAAAAGGAAGGTACAGCGTCCCAGGTCCTGCTGCTTCCCATGAATTATGTTAGTGCTCATTTATGGTACAGCTGGGCCTGATTTTCTGTCAAAAGACCTTCTGGTGGAAATTTTTTTTCTTTCCTAAGTTTGAATGTTACAAAAGGCAGGGTCCTTAAAAAATTGGGGAGTGTGGATTTTTTGTTTTATTGGTTTAGGGGTTTGTTTGTTTTAGAAGAAAACTTCTTTCCCACAGGAAGCCTTTGTGGGAAAATACACTTTTCTGCTAGCTCTAATTTTTAGATTTTTGATATTTCAGCTCCTAGAAATCTTTTGTAACCACAACTCTTGAGCAAAGGAAGTGGTAGGATTTCTTGGGGGACCAGTGGGCTTGAGAGCAAATAATTTAGACACACTGATACTTGCATGTGTGTGTTTAAAGAGCTGTGAATGCCTTATGAATCTTGGCAGGCATTTGCGGTGATAGGCTGACAAATAGCATTGTTATTGTGGTAAAGGTCTAATTTTAGGATCTACTACATTCCTGGATAATGATTTAACCACATAAATTCCTGTGGGTATAGTGCGTGCATCTTCTGAGGGGCCTGGAATGCCACAAAATGAGATATCTTCATGTCTTCGTAGCAATAAAAAAAATTGTTGAGAAGACCATGTTTTCCTAATTGTATTTCAGTTGAAGGAATACTCCCAAAAGGCTGTGGAGATCCTCCGGACTCAAAACCACATTCTTACCAACCACCCTAACTCCAACATTTACAAGTGAGTTATTTCTGACTTTGATCCATTTCACTAAAAGAGCTTTTCAGCAGACGAGCTGCGATCCACTGGGGAATATACAATTCTTCTAATAAAACTGGTGGAGGAAGGACCCCTGCTGAGATTGCATGCTTGCTGCAGCTGGCCTTGGGAGCACAGCAGATTCCTTTCTGCCATCTGAAAAATGTGACATTCTATGCGCTATCAGCAATAGTGTGGCGTTAGCTTTTTTGCTTTCATTTTCAGTAAATGTTAAAAAATATTAGGAACAATTGGAGAATATGGACTTGCAGAATTGAGTGTTGTGTTCTTAGTCATCCCTTGGCAGTTAATAATTATACTAAAACGCTGCCTAGTGAAAACCAGTAATTTTCAATGTGCTTTCTATTATAATGCTTCTGTTACTAAATCTGGGACTGGGACTGCAGGTAAACTAAAACTATTTTGATTGATTGGCTTGTGTTTAAAACACAGTGAATGCCAAATGACATATGTCAGCATTCTCCCCCTTGTTCCAGCACTCTGTCTGGGCTGGTGGAATTTGATGGCTATTACCTGGAGAGCGATCCTTGTCTTGTCTGCAACAATCCAGAGGTGCCCTTCTGTGTAAGTAACTGCTGTTCTTAAACCCTTCCCTGTTATAGGGATCCCAGCGTGATTTGTTGTGTTTCTGAGGTTTTGGGGATGTAATCATATAGGCAGTGTGTCTTTGGTTTTGTCTTCTCAGTACATCAAGCTTTCCTCCATTAAAGTGGACACGCGGTATACTACCACCCAGCAAGTGGTGAAACTAATCGGCAGCCACACCATCAGCAAAGTGACAGTGAAGATAGGAGACCTGAAACGAACCAAAATGGTCCGAACCATCAACCTCTATTACAACAATAGGACAGTGCAAGCCATAGTGGAGCTGAAAAACAAGTACGTTCGTCCATGGTCTTTTCTGTACAAGTCTCTGAATTTGACATTATGATTTCTACCGAGGTGGCTGGCTTCTTGCTTTAGCTAATGTTCCTTCTTAGGCTCTTACTCATCACTGTCAGCCCACGTTGGGTGGGCTTGGTCTGAATCCCCTACAATAAATTGTTGAAGAACAGATCCAAATTTCACCCAGGGCTTGAAATATGCCTGTAAAATTTGTGTATGCGAACTTTGGACAGGCTCAGTTTTAAGCACCTAACTTAAGTGTGTGGAAACCAGTATTAATACCAAGAGCACCTCCTGGGGAGTTTGACTCTGAAAGGGATTTGGACCTTGCAGCATGTCCAGAAATGCAGAAAGCATTAACATTACTTGTTGAAGCTATATAGTAGAATTAAAATTAGAAGTTGGATGGCCTAACTCTCGGCTGCTGCTTTACCCGCGAAAAATGGCTCCTTTTCAATACATTGCTCAGTCTGGAGCCAGTTCTGCTTATATGCTTTCCCTTCTTACTTCTTGAGATATTCTCACCAGAATCAGATCTCTTTGGCTTAGGGATTAATCTGTGCCTGCCGATTATTGCTTATTTGAAGTCTTAATCCTCTGTGACATCACAAGTGGCTGCTGTGGAGAGGATTATGATGTCACAAAGAGAGGATTCTGACTTCAGGTTGAGAATAAGCAGTGGGAGCAGATGAGATCTTTAGAAATAAATATCCTGTTTTCATGCAAATGTCCTTACTAATAAAAAAATGGAGGTGAAAATCCCTAGAAAATGTCTGTAGAATTAAAGTTTTTCCATGAGGCATCAACAGCTCTTTAATCCTAAACAGTCTCTCTCTATGAAGAGGATAAAGGCTTAAAATGTATTTCTGGCTACATATCATGTCAATACAGAAGCTAAGGAAACGAATCCTAGAACTGCTCTCCATTCATCCCATTTAAAGTAGATTTGGAGCTGAGACGGTTGCGTTTGGCTTCTCTTCATATGTGGGCAGGGAGGGTGCTTCCCCACTGAAATACCATGCAGCTTGCTTTCCTTTTCCCAGGCCGGCTCGTTGGCACAAAGCTAAAAAAGTCCAGCTGACCCCTGGCCAGACGGAGGTGAAGATTGATTTGCCGCTGCCCATTGTGGCTTCAAACCTGATGATTGAATTTGCAGATTTCTATGAGAATTACCAGGCTTCCACGGAGACCCTGCAGTGCCCCCGCTGTAGTGCATCCGTCCCAGCCAACCCGGGGGTGTGTGGGAACTGCGGCGAAAACGTGTACCAGTGCCACAAGTGCAGGTACGTCATCCTCCTTCCTCCCCACGGAGCCAGCGCCAGGGGTTTACAGAGCCCTTGTGCTGTTGCCCATACTGGATGTTCAACAAAATACCCTGCTATTTAAATACGTGATTCTGGTTAATACAACCGCACAATCAAATTAGTGGAGAAGTATAAAACAGGCTTACAGGGATTTAATGTTAATACAGGCTAACAAAGGAAACCTGATACGACAATACTGAAAGAACGCAGAAGTTTCAGATCAAGCCCTCGAAAGTTTCAAAAAGAAAATTCCCAGGAGGTGGTTATTTTTGGCCTGCCTGTTCAAGGGCACGAGGCTGGAGTTCAATTACACGATTGCAGGGGGGTTTCTCCGCAGGATCCCTGACTTAGCCGGCAGGACGGACAGTGCTCGCTTGTCTATTCAGAGCTTTTGTTGTACTCTCCTCATTCAGAGCAGGGCTCAGGGCGTAATTTACTGTGCACTATTCAAGCTTTCACTACAGTGTTGTAAATCCTTCTCTTTTGTGAGTTTTGCCTCCTTATCTGATATCTCTTCTCCCCTTATTGTTGTCCCATGTTCCTCCCTAATCCTCATGGGATTCAAGGTGTTCAGCAGATTCTTTCCATAGATCAGCTGATTACTGGTGTGTTGAAAGGTTTCCATATCCTTTCCTGAATTACGGGAGCTGTAAGTCAGTTCATGTCATGCTCTAGCCTGCAACGGGATAATAAGTATGCTGTAGCTAGTCCCACTGCAACTGGGTAAAGAGCGAAAGCTATTGAAACCCTAGACCTTACAAAAGAAAATGGTTTCTTTTTATCTGTGTTCTCGTAAAGGGCACAGTGCCCTCATCTGATGTTCTACTGGGAATTAGTGTCGTTGGAGTAGAATTGTTGGGAACAGATTCACATGTTTCTGCTTTTCCCGGCCAGAATGTGGCAGTGCTTCTGTAAGGATTTGTTGTTGTTGTTGTTTGTTTGTCGTTGCCTGATTTGTAGGTTTTGGTTCTCTTGTACCTCATGTATTTCACTTGTGGCTTCCCCAGGACGGTTTGGTAGGTTAGACGTTTTAAGGGCCACCTTTCTCTTTTACCTATGGAATCCGTTCACAGCTTACTTCATTGCCTCAGTTACCTTGATAAAGCTCGACTGCATTCTTTGACCTTTCTGGCTTGCCTTTCAGATCCATTAATTATGACGAGAAAGATCCCTTCCTTTGCAATGCCTGTGGGTTCTGTAAATACGCTCGCTTTGACTTCATGTTGTATGCCAAGCCTTGTTGCGCAGTGGATCCCATAGAGAATGAAGAGGATCGAAAGAAGGTGAGACTAATAGCAGATTCATTAGTGACAGGCTGTATCTCTTGGACAGGTCAACAGTGTAGGGACATCAGAGGTCCATCCCTCTTGGGAGTAAGGTGAAAAGCAGTGTTCTTTCAAGGCTTCCCACTGACACACTCCCACATTCCTTATTTACTCTCTTGCTCCACCAAATAAGTAATTCTTCAAAAGACATAACTCAGCGCTTTACTTAGAAACTAGCTATCTAGCACTGCATCTCTTTGCCTTACTGTACAAGAGGGAGGATTCGGGTTGTACTGTATGTGTTACCGTCTCATCTGAGGAACCCTGCTAATGAATGAAGAACCCATTGCAGTATGTGGCCCGTCCCAAAGGTTCAGTGTGCTGAGTATACCATCAACAAAGTGGTACTTGTGGCAGAAACAGGGTGCAGGATCACCATTTATTTAATTTTTTTTTTGCTAGAGAAAGGCAAAAGGGACAGAAGACTTGGAGGTTGGTGGTTGTAGTTCTGTAGAATTAAAAATTGTTTCTGAACATAAAATAAGAGTTTCCTTTCCTTTTTTACTCTTAGGCGGTAACAAATATCAACACTCTCTTGGACAAGGCTGACAGAGTGTATCACCAGCTAATGGGACACCGACCGCAGCTGGAAAACCTTCTGTGTAAAGTGAATGAGGCGGCTCCTGAAAAGCCACAGGTAAGAAGGGACAGATTGATCATACACAGAACCCCAGGCTGGTGAGACACTGGCCTTTATACTGCCAAAATCAACTAAAGAGGCTGTTCTGCAGTTGCTGCTGTTGTGTGTAGCCTCCATCTATGATTCCTTTTTTTTTCCCCCTCTGTTCCAGGATGAATCTGGTAGTAGTGGAGGGATAAGTTCTACCTCAGCTAGTGTGAATAGATACATACTCCAGTTAGCCCAGGAGTATTGTGGTGACTGCAAGAACTCTTTCGATGAACTTTCCAAAATCATCCAGGTATGATGCGCTTTGATTTGGATTTGAGTCATATGTTTTCTTCTGGCACCAGATATCGTGCATATCAAAAATAGAAAGTAAGATGTTGCCATTCTGCATTTAATGATATCATTAACAATAGGTGATCAGCTGCATATTTTCAGGGTAATAACAAAATAATAATTTCTAAAAGCTATGTTTACTGTTAATACTATGGATATGTCACATTTCCAGTGTTACATTGCACGTAACGTAGACAACAAGCCTTTAATCAGGGCAGATAACTGGGAGTTAGGCTGATACTTCTAATGCCACTGACATGAAGGACTTCAAGTTTTAAGATACTTGGTTAAAAATGTTTCTCCGCAAAAGGTACAGTGAAAATAACCTGTGAATGGGATTAGCAGTTATGTGCTGCCTCACAATTCCACAACTTCCATTTCTCCTTTTCTGTGTTTCCAGAAAGTGTTTGCCTCCCGAAAGGAGCTCCTGGAATATGATCTCCAACAGAGAGAGGCAGCAACGAAGTCCTCACGAACCACTGTCCAGCCCACGTTTACTGCCAGCCAGTATCGTGCCTTGTCTGTTTTAGGCTGTGGCCACACATCATCAACTAAATGCTATGGCTGTGCCTCAGCTGTCACTGAACACTGCATAACGTTGCTCCGGGCTTTGGCGACCAACTCTGCCATCAGGCATATCCTTGTGTCCCAGGGCCTTATCCGAGAGCTCTTTGACTACAACTTGCGCCGGGGTGCAGCCACAATGCGGGAAGAGGTCCGTCAGCTCATGTGCCTTCTGACCAGGTTAGGTCTGATTCCGTGTTTGCAGCCCTCTGACTTCCAGTGAATTCTGGAAAACCTCATGCTTGTACACGCACCATCGGAAAGAAGTAGCTTTATAGGGGAGATATCTTACATCAGCAAACTGTAGACTGTAACTGCTTGTACATGCGTTATCAACTAAGCCGAAATCCCAGGAGCTTTTGGTATTTAGTATGAGCACAGTGTAACAGTGTTCTCTTTTTCCTTCTGGAATTAGGGACAATCCAGAGGCTACACAACAAATGAATGACTTAATCATTGGGAAGGTTTCTGCAGCTCTGAAGGGACACTGGGCAAATCCAGACTTGGTGAGACACTCCAGTGCTTTCCTATTTCTTTCTTCTGCCCTTCTGCAACTGCTGGTGTATTCTAATCATTTCATCTTCTCCATGGTCTGTTTGTAAGGTGTTTGTGTCTTGATAGGAATTAAGATGGACGTTAGAGTAAAGCACGAAATCATGTGATTAGGTATATGCCTGAGTTTCCTCAACCAGTTCTGCCTGTCTTGGCTGCTGCTTGCAGCTCTCTCGGATAGGTTGCCAGTTGTCTCAAATGGGCATGGGGTTATATTTACTTGGATTGATGTGTTTTGAACCAGTTTTTTTTAAATACCAGAAGGCAAGAAGGACTGCTGTGTCACCAAGACTTCTTAAGCCTTTCAATGTGTGTCTGTGTTACAGGCTAGCAGCCTCCAGTATGAAATGTTGCTGCTAACAGATTCCATCTCAAAGGAAGACAGCTGCTGGGAGCTCCGACTACGTTGTGGTGAGTTCAGACAACTAGCGCGAGAGCTTTATTTTAAAATGCTAGGCCCAGGTCTGTGCACTATAGTAAGATTTTAAGGAAGGAACTGATGCCGACTCAGATAGCTTGTGATTAGGGTTAAAAATGGAGTTAGCACCAGATAGCTTTGTCTTGGGGTAGTGCATTACTTGAAACAGGAGTGCTGAGAAATAGAAAGATGGAGGTGTAAGGGGAAGGACAGCAAGCCTCTCTTGCTGTAATAGAGAATAGTTGTTTTCCATCCATGACTGCATGAGAATGTGCTAGTTTTGCTTGAGGATATGAGGTCTTGCCTAACTCTAAACACTTCTAATGTGCTGTATAGAGCTGTGGAGGTGTCCTATCTGCAAATCTTACAGTGGAATGAAAATTTATGTCTTTCAGCTCTCAGCCTCTTTCTGATGGCAGTGAACATTAAGACTCCAGTGGTCGTTGAAAACATCACCCTTATGTGCCTGCGGATTCTTCAAAAGCTGATCAAGCCACCTGCTCCAACCAGCAAGAAAAACAAGGTACTGCCTTAGATGCTGAGCAAAGCATCTGAAAATTTGCTGACTAAAGTCTGGCACACTGATCTCAGTCATTAATAACTTTGTGAGGAAGCCAGGGCTTGCTTTTCCTCATCATAGTTACTAGGCAAGCACAAGTCCTGTGACTCTTGTCTTTGCAGGCTGCCAATTACAGGTAACTGCTTTCCGTTTTTTACTGTTCTTTAGTGGTTTTGATCACTACTATTCAAAACAGGGCTTTGCTTTTTTCGGCTCAGATTTGAGGCATGGGAAAAGAGCTACTTCAAAGCTACGGCTTGGTTATTTTGGGCAAGCTTTTGGTGCTTTCAACAGCTTTGTAGAATGAAGTACCTAAACGTGGCAGAATTCAAGTACCTTTGACTCAGTTTTTTAAATACAGAGCTACAATTCTGATAAAAAGGATATTGATTGGCTGCTCCTTGATTGTCATGTAGGATAACATTTGCAAGGGAGAAGGTCTGTTTCTGCTTTGATCCAGCTATCTGGTGATCACAGATGGATGTCAGAGATGGGTTTACTGATATTTCAGTAGTAACTAGAATGAGACATCTCTCCTAGTTCATCATTAACAGAAACTGTATGGCCTGCTGTTGTCCAAGAGCTGCATTTACCTGTTCATGGAGCAGACACAACCGGCGATCGACATTACAGGAGTTACTCTTAAGGGAACAGGCTGTGGCTTTCTGAAGAATCACAGAGCTGTTTTGTTTATTAGGATGTGCCTGTGGATGCTCTCACCACTGTGAAGCCTTACAGCAATGAAATCCATGCACAAGCTCAGCTCTGGCTCAAGAGGGACCCCAAAGCATCGTACGAAGCTTGGAAAAAGTGCCTCCCTGCCAGAGGTAGTTCTGTGCTTTTAACTTTGTGCATTTTTGTGAGGGAACATGTCTGTCCCCCCAGGTTTAATAAGGAATGTACTTCTGTAGAGTTGTGTTGGCTTCTGTCCCGACATCTGATACCATCTTAGCCATGTGGTCCTTAGAGATTGTAGCACTGATTTTTCTGGGCTGTTGTGCTCAAACCTTGAGCAGAAAATGCACTGTGCCTGAAGATAATCAGGGGAATGTAAAAAATGAAACTTGTTGCTTATTTAAAACGATACCAGCCAACTGAAAAGCTGATTGAATTCCCCGAGAGGCTATAGGAATTGCATCTGGCTTGGAAGTGACCATAGCTCTACACAGAAGTGAAAATGGCAGCAGAAAGAAGCGAAAAGCTACTCAGCTTCTCAGCTGGAGTTTGGAGTGTTCCAGTATAAAGAAAAATATACAATGGTAGTTTGCAATTAGTAGCTGCTGACAGTTCTCTTAAGCTGTGTTCAATATTGCAGGTATAGATGCCAATGGGAAATCTCCCAGCAAAGCTGAGCTTCACCAGCTCTACTTGTCAGAAAAATATGTCTGGAAATGGAAACAGTTCATGAGTCGCCGTGGGAAGAGAACTTGCCCTCTGGATCTGAAGCTGGGACACAACAATTGGCTGCGACAGGTAAACGTGGGTGAAAACTGCAGTGGGCAGAGTTAACAGTCAGTATTGGTAGCTTGCTGTGCTTTATACGCTTTGCAGATGATATGAGTGGTGATATTAGGGGAGACGGGGAATTGTGTTGCCTACACAATGCATTGTTTAAACATTTTGGTAGCAAGTAAAGTAGGCATTCCCACAGAAGTGTTTGGAAGAACAAGAGAACACGGCCACCGGGTCACCAAACTGTCCTAATGTACTCTGTGCCTTTTTGTAGATCGCACTAGTTCATCTGTGCACATCAGATGATACCATCTTTTAATGCTCTTGCCTTAGGTGTTGTTTACTCCTGCCACTCAAGCTGCAAGGCAGGCTGCATGTACTATTGTGGAAGCTCTGGCTACCATCCCCAGCCGCAAACAGCAGGTCCTTGATCTCCTGACGAGGTATTTCTATGTTGCCACACTTGACAGCTCCAGGATCGTTTTTCTTTAATTCCCATGAGAATCTCTCCCTTCTTCCAACTTTTCTGACACCTTTCCCTTGTGTACCTCTGGCTCACATGTCTTTTGGGGCTGGACTCTAAAACTTAATTAGCTGGGATGGTATAGTTTTAGAAAGAGGGATTTTTTTGCTGTCTGGCAATAAGCTATTGTAGTTCTGTGCTTTTTCCAGAAGAAAACAGGTAGTGTTCAGCTGTGGGGACGACATTTCCCCTGCCTCTTAGGCAGAAGAATAACAGGGTGAACTCCTGTGACATAACTTACCCCAACTGACACTAGTAGCACAGTTGGGGAACTCTTTTTGGGGGGTCGGGAGGGCAAAATACCACTTTAGCCACTGAGCAATGGGCATCAGTTATGCTGTTAGCTCGGAGGACAACGGGGAGGATAGATTTGTAGAGGCTGCTTCTTTCTTTCCATGGTGTCCTTAAGCTGCGAATACCTCTTGTTACTGTGGAGTGGTTGTCAGCTTGTGTTTCTCTTTACTAGCTACCTGGATGAGCTGAGCATTGCTGGCGAGTGTGCCGCCGAGTACCTGGCACTGTATCAGAAACTCATCAAACCGGCCCACTGGAAGGTCTACCTGGCAGCCAGGGGGGTTCTGCCCTATATTGGCAGCCTCATCACTAAGGTATGGACTTGTGTGGAGGAACTAGAGAGCAACAAAAAGCTTGTCCTTGACCTGTCAGCTTGGCTTTTTTGCTTTGAAATCTTCATCTCTTCATTCAGTGCCCTGTTGCTGACCCTTGGCAGGTTTATAAAGTTCACACTCCTGCACTGTCATCTCCGAACAGAAAGAGCTACAGCGGTTTTAGCCCCAGCTGTAGCATTCCTCAGCACAAACTGGCTGCTACACATTGATTAACTTCTCTGGGGCCAGCTATGCTAAGGGGTATAAATATTGCTACACTGTCTTGGCACCAGGTCCAGGCTGGAAGCTGTCTTAGCTGCCAAGCTGGACTCCGAAAGCCCTTAATGACAAGGGAGGATTAGGTGTGCTATCATTCCTTGAGTGTGAATTACAGCTTGTTGGAGAAGCACCATGTTTAAGTTGCAGTTTTCAGAGTGTTAAGTCTTAGGAATTTGCTGTGGTGATCCCTGGTGCACTCCAAAGAGGCAGATGACACTATCTGGTGGCCTTGAGTCCGTCATGGAGGGCCACTAGAGCAAAGCAGTAGCAATAGGTAGGTATAGGGAGAAAATGAGGAGGAAGCTTGGGGTAGTTTTTCTCTCCTCTCCCCCTTCCTTCGCCACTGCTGCGCTGCAGTTCTGGTTTCTCTGTGGCTGGCTGTTTCTCTGCTGTCTTCCTTTGCACCTCGTGTTAGACACTCGGCCAGCTAGTCATTATTGGCATTTCAGTTTCATGTCCTAATGGGCTTGTTAATTATTTTCAGGAAATAGCTCGTTTACTTGCCTTGGAGGAAGCAACACTCAGCACTGATTTGCAGCAGGGATATGCCTTGAAGAGTCTGACAGGTATTTGGTGGCATTGACACAAGTGCTGTAGTAGAATCAGAGATGGGGTGATCATTGTTGCATAACAGCAAGTAACAGAATTTCAAAGAGATGTGATTCAGTGTTTCACAATTGTCAGCGTTGGATTTTTGCCATTGGTTTAGCACTTAATTCCTAAATAGATTTTTCCTTATTTTTTTGTGGTCAGTTTTAGTTTTCAGTTACCTGAACTGCGGTAATGTATCATGAACAAACTTCATCATATCACGTTTCTTCTCTCTCTCTTAATTACACTCATTGTACAGTATAATTGCCAGGACCATTTTAAACACTGCTGATTTATTCCTACCTGTTGTTTCCTACCTGCTTATTCTATGGTAGCTTTTCTTTTTTGAATCTTCTACGGCATGCTTTTTTCAAAAACTCGTTGGAAATGGAAGTACATCATTAGCTAGGTCATTCTTTACGTATCCTCTTCCACATTCTTCAAAAATTAGTGGACTAATTCATAAAGCCTGGCTTCTTGCAAGAAAAAGCATGTTGATAAATATGTCATGGGAAAGAATCCAAGTCTTCACTGATGCTGTGCTTTACTATGGGAGCGACCAATTTGGTGATACAACTGATACATCATGTACTACGCTTGCTGTCGCATCATCAGAGCTAGCTTAAATATTAGAAGGGGAACTTTTGAAATATTTTGCAACAAAAAAATGTCCAAAAGTGCAGAATTTTGTATAAAGCACTTAGAAAGCTCCTTGTACGCTTTTCCTCATTCTTTCACCGTGGTCCCATGTGCTATAAATTATAAGGCAGCTCTTGCAGGCCGTGAGTTTTGCCTCCCACCATTCAGTTCATAGAAGTGAGATTTAAACCACAGACTGACAGTGGGAGTTGTAAGAAGCATTTTGTTGTGCTGCTTTTATGATATTGTGCCCTATTTGCTGTCCACATGTAATTTAGAGCTAACAAATCAAAGCTCTCTGAACTTCCTGAATATCTCATTGTTTTATAGGTCTTCTCTCTTCCTTTGTGGAGGTGGAGTCTATCAAGCGGCACTTCAAAAGCCGCCTGGTGGGTACAGTCCTGAACGGTTACCTGTGTTTGAGGAAGTTAGTGGTACAGAGAACAAAGCTGATCGATGAAACCCAGGACATGCTGCTGGAGATGCTGGAAGATATGACAACAGGTAAAAACCACCTCGGGGTTCCATAAATCCAGAGTCTGGGTCAACCAAGATGAAAAGGCAGATAGTTGCAGCCCCACAAAGAACTTCTTTCTGAAAGACTACTGTAGTAAAGAGGGGTTTTTTATGGTTTGGACCTTCCAATGTTTCCTTTTGGCACAGAAAAGGTAAATAACATTCCTGGAGTCGTCTCTTACATTCCAGGAATTTAAACCTCCTCCTTTTTATAGGATTGCTTTACTGCAGCCCAAGCACGCAAAGGGTTTTCCTAGTAAACATACCAATAAGCAGCCTTTCATCTTTTAAGTAGTGGACATGCAAAAGAAGAGGGCACCAAAGTATGGTGCTTATTGCAGACAGATTTATTGTGTATGCTGCATTAAAATGGAACCTATAAAATTGATTCCTGCGTCTTTTTTAATACTTCTGTTTCTTGGCAGGCACAGAATCTGAAACCAAAGCATTTATGGCAGTGTGTATAGAGACTGCAAAACGTTACAGCCTTGATGACTACAGGACTCCAGTCTTCATCTTTGAGAGACTATGCAGTATTATCTATCCTGTAAGTACAGAGATGGCTGTACTGTCGCCTATAAAGTTAGACTTCTTAAATAGATACAGTTGCTTGTATTTTGGCAGAAAACCTATAGTGTCTACAATAATGATTTAATATTAGCCAATGTAGAACTGGAGTAATATGCTATCCCTTTTGGGGGTTTTAGTATTCAGGTTCCCTGCCATGGCGTGCTCTGTGCAAAAAAGCAGAACCAGTAGTACTGTTTCACACTGAGGAATTTGCTTACTAAATGACACTAGTCATCCTCTACATGCCACATGTGTGGCAGTGTACGGCAGGATGCACCAGTGATGAAAGGACTGGAGGTTTAGGGACATCCTGTCACTTGCTACCATAAAACTGCAGGAATGGGAGTGTGGTTGGGGAAAACTTACTCACTCTGTCTCTGCTGCTGGTCTTTAGGAAGAGAATGAAGTGACCGAGTTCTTTGTAACTCTGGAGAAAGATCCCCAGCAGGAAGACTTCTTACAGGGCAGAATGCCAGGAAATCCCTACAGCAGCAATGAGCCTGGCATTGGGCCACTCATGAGGGACATAAAGAACAAAATCTGTCAGGACTGTGACCTGGTAGCTCTGCTGGAGGACGACAGTGGAATGGAGGTGAGAACGCACAAGTGTGTATTTCTTGCATGGATGCGTGTGATGCCATTTCTAGGCAGCTGATGATTGCTAGAATGGTGATGCAATGTGAGCTGCTTCTTGACTTTTTATTCTCTCCCTTCCAGCTTCTGGTGAACAATAAGATCATCAGTTTGGATCTGCCTGTGGCTGAGGTCTACAAGAAGGTGTGGTGTCCCACTAATGAGGTATGTGTTATCTTTATATATATTAACAGCACGAAGCATCTGTCCTCGATATTAACAAAAAAATGGGGGGAAAAAATAAAAATCACACACATCAGGATTTATTTTCTGGCATATAATTTCTTGGGTATAATTGGTCAGCACTTTTTTGTGTTCCCTTAGGATAGACCGTTACTCAGTTCTCCAATGTAAGTGATTTAAAAGCACATAACGCTGACCTGGATGAGTGTTTGGGAACTTAGCTGTGTAGCGTGTCAGATACGTGAACTGTCTTCTTGAGTAACAAACTTTCTTACGTTCCTTTGGGGAAATAGCTGAACTTTGTGTCACCGCCTTTCAAAGCACATTTCACACTCTCTCTGCACGTGACAGTTTAATGCGTGTGTACAGACAGGGACACCAGATTGCTCCATCAATCTGCGCTTCAGAGATGAACCCAAGTTATTTATGCAGAGAGAGCATCCAACATTTCTCTGTATTACTTTGCACTTCTGCTCTTGTGCCTTTCATATAAGGATCTCAAAAACTTGACAGATTTCATCATCCCAGTTTGTTCTTAATAGTGGGTATTGCCTGTGTTTCAGATGAAGAAATGGACTCAACAGTCTTAAGGGACTAGGCCAGCTTGTTCCAGAGGCGGACATGGTCCAGAACAGGCTCCTCCTTCCTTTTTTTGTAGCCACTGAAATAATCTCCCACTGAGAAGGAATCCATCAGACTAAATCTTGCCTGTTACGAATATATTCTTTACAGGCACTGCTAGTAGCACTTCAGATCATAAAAGATGACCGATTTGCCCAACATTTCTTGTTCGTTCCCCATTTACTCTTGTGTTGCAGTCAAAAGTGACTGAAACCTTGGTTTCCTGAAACCATTTGTTTGGTATGCTTGTGGGGAAGAATTCAAACAAAATGCCTCTTTTCAGTGAATTATGATACGGGGAATGGTTCTCATCAAGCTTTATTTAAGTAAAAAAGCCTTCTGTACTGCAAAATCAAACCCAAAGCTAGGTGATAATTTTTTAGCAAGGTGCCAACTTGAATAGGGAAGTGCAGTGCTGGTCTGAATCTGTGAAGACTAATTTGAACTCTAATCAAGTTACTGAGGGAAATCATCGCATGCACTGCCCCAGCCTGCCTGCCCGCTCAGAGCAGCAAGGTGCTGTTCCTGGGAGATGCCGAGCTGTAGCTGACGTGCGGCTCTCCCAGGATGCAGTGCTGATGGTGAAAGGCAGAGTTTGCTCAGCATTCCTGTCGATGAACAGCTTTCATCCGTCTTCCTTTGTGTGCCCCTCTGCAAAGCGCTTCTGGAGCCGCAGCTCATGTTCCCTAGGAAATAGACAGGCGCACAAGAACGCAACCTCAGGCCCCTTTTTGTTTCCCTTGTCTCTCACTGGCTTTTTTTGTTCATCTGCCATTTTACCAGGGCCCCTGTGGTGTTAATTGCTGGTCTCTAGCATGGCCTTTGAGCAGATCTTCCCCCCGGGGCTTTCCCTGTGCTTATGTATTTGCTGTGACATTAAGCACTGCTTATTCCACATTAGGCTTAGTGCGCTCTCTGACAGGTTTTCTCTTGCAAGGTCTCCTGCTCCCAAATCTGGGATTTTTCTTTTCTGCTTTTTATTCAGGCCTATGGATTAAAATGGAAAGTTTAGTGATATGCTGTCAGTATTTCCAGGTGGAAATGCATCTGGAAAACTAGCCCTTTCCCAGGGTAAAAGCACAGCTTGTGCTTCAGTGGGTTTAGCTGTATCATTTTAGTAATATACTGTCTTACTGAAAGCTCATTAAATTGCCTTTTACTCCTCCTCTTCCATTTTCCATCACTGCAGATTTTATCTGTTTGAAAGCACTCATCCAATTAGCCTCTCCTGCTTCATTTACTGGGCTGTGCCTGATCCCTGTATTTCCCAGGTATGCTGTGCAATACCCTTGGAGGGAAAGGTTGCCGTGGAAAGCAGGCATTTCCTTGTAGATGATCACATTTTGCTTGGCTAGATCTTTCACTGAAGGAAACTGTTGGAGAAGATATAAGGAGGAAGAAGCTGTTTATTTCCAGCCTGTCCATTTAATTGGCAATGCTAGGAAAAGGCAGACAGACCAACAGATGAGTTATTGATGTTTTTGCAGGTGGTGGCTTTAGTGTTGTTTTTAATTCATCTCAGTAAGGGGAGAACGAGGGAGTGAAAGGTTTCTCTGTGTTACCATCCGCAGTCAAAACAGCACAAAGGAGAACTGTGGCTGGAGTGTCCATTATACACTGTAACGAGAACCGGGCTTGTATATAAGTGTCTGCAGAGATATAGTTAATATAACGCTCTCCTCTCTTGCAGGGGGAGCCGATGAGGATCATTTACCGCATGCGAGGGTTACTAGGAGATGCAACTGAGGAATTCATCGAGTCTCTCGATTCCACTACTGGTAATGCACTTGTCTCCTGAAAGCTGGGATTAGATTTGAAACCTGAGGTTCGCTGCAGAGCAATGACACTATTATCCTTACAGCAGTGAGCTTAAAGTTGATTGACGTTGCTTTTGCTACATTTACCTGCTTCACCTAGGAGGAGGATTTTAACAATGCTTTAAGTCTATACTTTAAACGTGAACGCTTGCATGGCACAGGACTGTTCTGCCTGGCCCTGCTTCATGTTCCTGCTCAGAATTCTTTTCATATTCAATAGTCAAAGTGACTTGAACTGTTGGTAAATGTGTCCTCCTGTACTTTCTATTTTGCTTCACTGTTTTGTCCCTGCACGACAGGGGACTGCACGAGCTTGCCATGTTGTGGCTGCTTCCTCTCTTCACAATCTGTGTCTGTCCTGTAGATGAAGAGGAGGATGAGGAAGAAGTTTACAAGATGGCAGGTGTCATGGCTCAGTGCGGAGGCTTGGAATGCATGCTCAACAGACTGACTGGAATCAAGGACTTCAAACAAGGCCGGCACCTCTTAACTGTGAGTCTCAGCTTCTGTTCTTTGGGGTCAGGAGTTACGTGCTGGAAAATGCCACAGATGTTATTGAAGTTTAGTTGTCTGCCTTGTGTTGCAGTTTAAGTGTTGGAGCAGAGGTTTCAATTCACTAATTCATGAAAACCTAAGAATTTCCTCCTTTCTCTCTTCTGTTCCTCTTGGTTAACAATTCTATACAAAGCCTTTGAAGTGTGTAGAAGCTGAGGAGTTGGTAAGACTAAATCCTATCTTGCCGGAGTGATTGTTTTCTGCCTTGGCCTTACTTGAAAACCAAAGCTGTCCTAAGGTTAATATTGGTCTAAAAATCTGGCTTGTACTTTACACCAGAAGTCTGGAAACTGGCTATATTATCAGATGCTTTTAGTTTCAGCAAAATCCTCTTACTCATTTTGAAGGTACTGTAGAGAACGCATTCTCTGTATTTTGTAGGTGCTGTTAAAACTGTTTAGCTACTGTGTGAAGGTGAAAATAAATCGTCAGCAGTTGGTCAAGCCGGAGATGAACACTTTGAATGTCATGCTGGGAACTCTTAACTTGGTAAGGACAGCCTGGACTTTCAAAACATGTTTTCCGTGGACTCTAGTTATTTTAAACTACCTCTGACTGTTATGCTGCCTTATGACAGCTACGAGAGATCTTAAATATTGCTGGACTGGAACTGCAAACTATCTGTTAGCCATTCCTTATCTGTTAGTGAGTGAAAGTGTGTGGGTCAGTTAAACCAGTTACTGCTGGTGTTGCAATAACTCCTGCCATCTTCTCCAGGCTCTGGTGGCTGAGCAAGAAAGTAAGGACAGCGGAGGAGCGGCCGTGGCAGAACAAGTGCTCAGTATAATGGAGATCATACTGGATGAATCCAATGCAGAACCTCTGAGTGAGGACAAGGTGAGAGCCTGGGGTCGAGTGCACGAATGGAAATGTTGACTGGGATTCAAGGCTTGCAGATACCTTATTATGGTGATGCTGGGCTTCAGGAGCTGTAGAGGAGTGCTAAATGGGAGCCTAACCCTTGTTACGCTTGCTGGCATGTCTTAGCAGGCCTTGGAGGTAGGGCAAGAGGAGTGCCCTGAACCAAAAGCACTGCAAGGCTTCTTTAGAATGATTCTTGCACAGTTGGGGTGGGGGTTATTAGACACTGCTTGGATCCCGTCCTTGCTGCTTTGGGCCACAGGCCAGTGAGAGACAAGAAAAGACGCAGCTCTGCCTTGTTTTTTTGAGCGTTTTCATATGTGTTGAAAACGTGATTGATTTTCCAGCTAATTGAGGACGAAAACTGTATCTCAGCTGGACTGAGAATGAGAAGAGTTTCTCACTCATCTTTTTAAACTATGGTATATACGAATCTGATGTCCTTTGGGTTGGAATTATTAGACCTTTTTGACTGGAAAATGCTTTAATAGAAGGTGGAACAAGTCAGGTGTCAGCCAGAGGAGTTCATACAGCCATTCCACAAGGCATTTGGGAATGAGGCTGGGTTCTTCACCAGGCTGTCTTTATCAGGGTCGAGACCTCTAATCCTTCAAGACTGGAGTAGTCTACCAGCTACTAGAGTGAGAGTTTTCTTGAAGGTTGTAGATTTATTCTTGAACATAAATTGTGCTCCTCTTCCTTTGCAGGGTAACCTCCTCCTAACCGGTGACAAAGATCAGCTGGTAATGTTGCTTGATCAGATTAACAGCACTTTTGTCCGTTCCAATCTCAGTGTCTTGCAAGGCCTATTACGCATCATCCCCTACCTGTCCTTCGGGGAAATGGAGAAAATGCAGATTCTGGTCGATCGATTCAAGCCCTACTGTAATTTCGATAAGTATGTTGTCATATTTCAACTAAAAGCTCGTTAAATCAGTTGTACTGACAAGTCTATACCATTTTTTCTCATTGATGCTTACTTCAGTGTAATGCAGAGCTTCAGAGATTCCTAGTGCATAAGCTTAATTTCCTATTTCACTTCTAAGCCATTTTTAAAAGAAATATGCAAGCGTGTAGCTTGAGAAATAGGGCTTTAGAGTATATTCTGAGGTGACAAGGGTCTAAGTCTTTTCTGAGTCTCTGAGCTGGAGTAGGTTACTTGCGTTCAGCAATAATGTAATGCAAATTACAGGCAGAGATTTTTGGAGAGCCTCCAAGTTACCATTTCTTCTCTTCGTTCAGGTATGATGAGGAGCACAGTGGAGATGATAAAGTTTTCCTAGACTGCTTCTGTAAAATAGCCGCAGGAATAAAGAACAACAGCAACGGCCATCAGCTGAAAGACCTCATCCTTCAGAAGGGAATTACACAGAATGCCCTTGACTACATGAAAAAGCACATTCCCAGTGCAAAGAAGTAAGAGTCACTACTTAATGTATGTCATAATCCTGAACATCCTTCTCTCATTTCATCACCACAACAATCTTCCAAGAAAGCCGTTAACAAGTCGATATTCAGAAGCATTTAGATTTGGTACAGCTGTGATGCAGAGGGTCTGGTGAGACAGTGCTACTATAGAGATGGGCTACTATGGAGATGGGCCTGTAATCTTCCCGTTTGATACCCATCCAGGCTGATTTCTTGGATATCACGATGCTTGTGTTTCCTACCTGTTCCCTGCCTATTGCACTGTAAGAGCTTTTGCTATTGATGCCCAGCTCATGAGCATAAAACAAATCCCAAGGCTAAGAGTTGACACTATGGCTATTAGCATGCACAACATGGAAGTGGGAGTGTGAATGTCACTTCATTAATTAACGGAGGAGGGACACAGGGGGAAGGGTGCTTGTCTTGCCTGCAGCCTGCGCTCTGCAAGCTGTGCTGCTGGCTGACCGCCAAGTGGCTTTCCGGAACGGGTGACTGACTTCAGCTGCTGCCTCTTGTTTTCTGTGCAGTTTGGATGCAGACATATGGAAGAAATTCTTATCTCGACCTGCACTTCCTTTTATCCTGCGCCTGCTCCGTGGACTTGCTACACAGCATCCTGCTACGCAGGTAAGAAGACTGTCCTGAAAGCCAGGCAGGACTTGACTGGCTTGTTACGCTGCTTTTTGTGGCTGTAGCCAAGCAGTTATTTCTATAGTAGTTGATTCTACACTGTTTTTTGTTGGGCTTGGAGAGACACACCAGCTTCAGGTATCATCTGCTAGTCTGGAAAAGTCTGGAGGGCAGAAGTTTTGACTTAAATATCTTCTCATTCTGTGTGGTGTGAGATTTACACACCAATGTGAAGAGAAGGTAATTTAGGACTGTGAACTATATAGTATTGATAGGCTTCTCAGGGCCTCATTGTTGTTTTAAGAATGCTCTTTATCCAACATCTATGTCTGACCTCTTAGTAATGGCCAGTGTAGCAGCAAATTGCCCCAGTCCCATACGCAGTTTTAGGGTCCAGGGTCCATTAGGAGCATCAAAGACAGACAGACACTTGGCAAAAATTGTTCCAGATCAGTGCTGCTGCTCAGCTGTCATTTGTGGGATTAGAGGGAACAGTTAGTGCCATGTGCATCCTTTTTCTGAAGTAAGTGCTGTGTTTCAACCCCTATTAGGTGCTAATAGGTACAGACTCGATTACCAACCTGCACAAGCTGGAGCAGGTGTCTAGTGATGAAGGGATCGGGACGTTAGCGGAGAATCTTCTGGAGGCACTAAGGGAACATCCAGAGGTGAATAAGAAGATTGATGCTGCCCGGAAGGAGACACGTGCAGAGAAGAAGCGCATGGCCATGGCAATGAGACAGAAGGCCTTGGGCACTCTGGGGATGACGGTAATGTCTGTTTGCCCTGACTGCAGAGTAGTGATCTAGTGATCTTTTATTTCTGTCTTGCTAAAACTGCCACAACAAGGGATTGTGTAAAATGATTTACTGACAAATATTGCAGGGCTCAAGCCCATGGTTTGCCTGGTGCTGCTGGGAGAGTAAATACGGTTGCTAATAGCAGGCTGGGAAATGGGCTGGGCATTCCTGTTACAGTGGTGGGGATGGTGGTGTTCATCATTGTCTTTTTAACCTGCTTGAGTTGTTCTCTCTTTCAGACAAATGAGAAGGGTCAGGTAGTGACCAAGACAGCGCTGCTTAAACAGATGGAGGAACTTATAGAAGAACCAGGTCTGACTTGCTGCATCTGCCGGGAAGGATACAAGTTTCAGGTAAAGTGAGATACGAGGTCCTCTCAGCTGGTGGCTTTGCAAACGTATCCGGTTGCACAAGGATTGGTGCGTTGGCTCTGGGATATGAGGAAATCTCAGGTTTGGTTCTTGGGATTGGTAATTCCAGAGGTGGTTGGGAAGTGGAGGTGTGCTTCCAGTGAAAGCTGGAAAAAGATTTGATCAGTGTAAGTTTGAAGTAGGGAAAATCAGTGCAGTGTCAAAATAGTATGAACAGAAGTGATTGATCTTTAACATAGCTGTTATGTCATTGCAGCCTACGAAAGTCCTAGGTATTTATACTTTCACCAAACGCGTTGCACTAGAGGAGTTTGAGAACAAGCCCCGAAAGCAACAGGGATACAGCACAGTCTCTCACTTCAACATTGTCCACTACGATTGTCACCTTGCAGCTGTTAGGTACGTTCCGATCACAAGCTGGATGGTGGTGGTTGGTGTTATTTTCCGAGGTGGTTTGTGGGCATGGCACTTGGCCTCGTAACTCGGGATGGGTTTGCTTATGAATTGATCGCTTTGCAGCTTGGAGACAGCCATGGGCTCCTCTGTTGTGATCTGCTTTAATGTGCCAAATAGAGGTCAGGCCTGGACACTGGGAAGTGAAGTCCATAATTGAAAAAGGCCTGGGTGGAATTGTCAAATTTTTGATATTTTCTTAGGCAAAATCTTGCATACTTCTAACTTGCCTGGGTGTGGCTTGCTTTCTCAATGCAGACTTGCTCGTGGCCGTGAAGAATGGGAGAGTGCAGCCCTGCAAAATGCCAACACCAAGTGTAATGGGCTCCTGCCAGTCTGGGGACCTCATGTGCCAGAGTCTGCTTTTGCTACTTGCTTAGCACGGTGAGTAGAAAAAGTTACTTCTTGAGCCGTTCTGCATTTGGGTAGCTGAACTAGTACGTTGCCACAGAGGTGTGCTAGTTTCAAACCATGTAATCACAGATGATGGCAGCTAAATCTTAGTAAACCCGAGCCATTTCAGATTCTACCATCAAGAGCACATCTCCTAAAAAAGTGTGGGTGTCTGCCTGCTTTTTGGCTTCATATAAATAAATAAATTCATTACGTCCTTAGCCCCTGGTCAATCCTGAAGCTGCAGCATGCAGTAACCATGTTGATTCATTTGCAGTGCAATGACCCTCTGCTTTACAAAAAAACCCAAACCTGTCTGACACCAGCAGATTCCCTTGCATAGATTTCCAAACCTCTGTTGGATGGTAGTGAGTTACAGTAGCCTGACCACTTAACCTAGAGCAGATGGAGATGGTTTATCCTGTTAATATTCTGGTCCACCTTGTGTTGGGTTTGTACAGTCATGTTAGAAATGAGGACTGGTAACATCTTCAGTGCATTTGAGCCAGGGAGCTGTATCCCAAGCCCTGGACATACGAAAATAGTATCGATGAGTGTATATGCAGATGGAATTAGATTTGCCAGAGTAAGCCGAGAGACTCCCTTTTGGGAGGTTAATCGAAGGTAGCAATGCTTGCATTTTTGTATTCTGTTCATTTTTTAAAGTGTTTCTGTGAAATACTTGCTCAGATCCTGAGCTATGGTGTGGAAGAAGAAAGTTTAATAAAGTTTTTAATAAAGTAACACATACTGCTGTTTTTCAGACACAACACATACCTCCAGGAATGCACAGGGCAGCGGGAACCCACCTACCAGCTCAATGTCCACGACATTAAACTGCTATTTCTCCGTTTTGCGATGGAGCAATCATTCAGCATAGATACTGGAGGAGGAGGAAGGGAGAGCAACATACACCTCATTCCATACATAATCCACACGGTGCTCTACGTCCTCAACACGTCAGTACCTTTCTCTTAGCAACAACCTCTGCCTTCCACTCTTGGTCTTGGAAAGGTCTATGAGGGCTGCAGGCTGGGCTTTGTTACATGTATGTGGCAAGAAAGATGGGAAATCACACAAGAGTTTTAGGAGAAACCAAATTGCACATCTTAAGCAGACTGTTACAGGTTTATGTTGTTTGGAGTAAAGCGCTGCCTGAACATGCAGGATAACAGGGAACATACTGAGTAAAAGCAATTGGGAATTAGCTTCTCTTTCCATTCTAGACGTAATTATTACCTCTGGGGTGAGCAACAGGCTTATTAGATTAAAGAAACGCTGCCAGCTTAATTTTCTCTGGAGCAGACAGAAGAGAGACACTATGATGAAGTAATTGTTAGTTGAAAACTTAACTCTGGTATCATTTTATCCACTATTAAAATAACACAATCAGTTTTGACATACTGGAATTCTCCTGTAGTGTTCAGGTCCATCATATTTTCCTGACATTTTCAAGATTTTTTTTTTTATTATTATTTTTACCAATAAACAGCAGCATAGGAACACTTCTGCTGAAGTGTTTCAGTAAGATTTATGCAAAGCATAATAAGATACGTGCGTGCTTTGGCTTGACACAATGTCTTAAGTGTACAAATCTATAAGCACCTAAATGCTTTGGAATGCATGAGCTGGTTCGGATAATACAGTACCCCATGCGGAAATGTAAAGCCTATACGCCTTTTATTTGTGTAGTTAGATACTAGAAAGTAATACTAATTAGATGAGGGTATAAATGTTAAAATACAGCCCTCTTCAACCAAGGTTACTCCAAATAGAGTGCAATGAAATCTCTCTCGTGTTCCTGCCTGGAACTAATCAACATTTTGGCTCTAATACAGTTTGTCTATTGTTTTTAATATCTATCTCCAGATCCCTGTGCTATTGTTTTCTGAGTCCCTTGGGAGACAAATAAATAAAACTATTCTTTTCATCTCGTTAGTCTGCTTACTGGCACCAGAGAGCCCAGAACCCGCTGTGCGGCTGTTGTATAAAAATGCATTATGTAGTTTCCAGACATTATTTTTTTCTAAAGACATGTTTGATATTAAGTGGAGAAAATGAAGAGCTACTAGTTGGCTACCAGCTGCATCATGCAGCAAATTAAAAGGTCAGACAACACTGACACCCAGACACAGCTTTATCTGCTAGGGATACTGCTTTATACCTTACTGATAGGGAGGGCATATCTAACTGAAAAATTGAGGGACCTACCTGGCTGGAAGCCTATTTCTGATGGCGTAGAGCAAGAGACTGTGGGAAAGGGTGGTACATCTTCGCAAGGTCTATTGTAACACAGAGATTGCGCGGTCGGCTCTGGGGTGTCAGGACTCCTGAAGAGACTGGAGCCAGGGGAAAGGAAAAAATTACATATATAAGCTTACAGTAAATTCACTATCTTTTTGGTTTTGAAATTGGCCTCTATATTCTCTGTGATTGCTTTTGCGGTAGATGAATAACATAAATTGATTCTAAAGTCTGGCTGTAGGAGCTGCACTCACGTGCTTAGTGTCAGACGGGAGATGGTACAACCTGAACACATGGACTGGCTGGCCTGACTATTTTTTCTCTGGAAAAAAAAAAAGTAGCTTTACAGTAGTATTGCCCTCTACTGGGGCAATGCCAACTGCCTTGCAGACCTCTCTAGTACCATACACAGCTCCAAGGAAAAGTGAGTTTGCTAGGCTTGTGTGCTTCACTGAGAGCAAATGCTCAACCAGTGGATGAATTGGGGAAAAACCTGACCGTGCAAAGCTAGCGCTGCTTTCTCCTGTGTTTCCTTTACAAAAAGCTCCTGAGATGTAGCAAATTAACATGTAAGAGCCAGAACAGCTGCTGAAGCCTTTCTTGTGTTTCAGAACTCGAGCAACTTCGAGGGAAGAGAAAAACCTCCAGAGCTTCATGGAGCACCCCAAAGAGAAGTGGGTGGAGAGTGCCTACGAGGTGGACGGGCCCCATTATTACACTGTGCTGGCGCTGCACATCTTGCCCCCCGAGAAGTGGAAAGCCATGCGAGTGGAGATCCTCAAGAGGCTCCTCGTCACCTCCCACGCGCGAGTGGTGTCACCAGGGGGAGCCAGCAGGTTAGCCAGCACCCCTGCTGCTGCTCTGCAGCTGCCACCTTGCTCACATTACTGTCAGGGTCGTCAGAGCCCCGTGACAGCTTATGGGGAGCTGAGGAAAGGAGTGTGCATATTTTAGAACAGCAGATAGTAACCCGTCTGAGTAGCTTTGTACTCAGCTTTGCAGAGGTATGAGCAGGAGTGTTCAGTTCTGGGTGTTTTTTGGAGCGGATCGATCAGTTGATCAGTGGAAACGATGCTTTTCCTAGGAGTATAGCTAAAAGCAGGAAAATGGTAAGATGCTCATTTCCCCCCACCTCAGGTCAAACGCTGTAGTAACTTCGCTGTGTGCTGTTTCAGAGCTGCTAGCCTGCTCTCTGCTTGCCTTAATAAAGAGGCTGTTTCTGTGCTCTTTTGATCAGTGCACCAGCTTCCTTAAATAGAAAAATAGAAATAGAAATCAAATGCCATTGCTTTTAAAAAAGAAAAAAATCAATAGCAGCTGTCAAGCACTTGAAGTACAAGAATAAGTGGCTGTGCCTGCCTGACAAAAGCACGTATTTCCAGAGAAGGAAGGGGAATTCCACTTTCTGAAAAGATGATTTTAAATAGCTGTCATAATTAGGAATAAATTCATTATTATTCTAAGTCGCCTTAAAGGGCATTCTTATTCTGATGACACTAATTATCTGTTTGATAAAGTCATTACATTGTAGTAACACACAACACAGCATGCATCAATGCTATTAGAGGCATCAAAAGTGAAAGAGCCCTTAAAGGGGCTCCTGTATTGATTTCTGCGCTGGTTTCTGCTGCTCAAGCTCAGCCTGCTCTGTGTTCGTGTCTCCTATTTCCGCCACCCTGCCTGAGTTCTGGGAAAGGGGGTTTAACAGTTACAGGCGATATTATCGTGGAGGTCTGTTTTCTCAGACACAAGGACGTGCATCTTGTCATGTGGCCTGCGAAAGAGTGGTAAAGCAAAACCCCTGTGTGGGTTTGCTGTGGATGTTTGGTGTTTTTTAAAACCCTCAGTAAATTATTCTGTTTCTCTCCCAACTTATCTCTAAGCATATATGTAATAAAAGCATATTGAAATGGACATAGCAAGAAACTTCCAGCTAAACCATCCAATCTCTGGAATTTCAGGGGAAAACACTCAGAAGTAGTTCTCAGGAATTATGTCAAGGTTTATTCAAGGGCTTTCTTTAATCCCCGCAGACTTAAGAGAGCACAAAGCCTTCCACTGATAATACCGCTCAGAAATAGAAATATGGCTGTTCTTATTTCCAGGGTCTGCGCTTATTTATTCTTGTGGAAAATCAGGAAGAGGGCGATGGACAGTGAAATGCTCTGCAGATAAGTGCCAATACCTTGAATTTGTAGGCGAAGGCAGAGAGGAAGCCAGCGTCTGTAACATCAGAGCAATATGTCTGCATAGAAAAGATTAAAATTAGCATTCCATGTTAGATGCAGTGGAAGGGTGTTATCTGGGAGCACCACCACTCAGAGTACCTCGGGGTGGCATGGGCTGAAGGTTTGAGAGACGCAAGGACTCACTGCTGCCTTTACTGGGGGAGATGGAGAGGAGTCGCTATAAGAACCAAGAGTGCATCTAAAAGCAGCTGAGGATCAACTTGTGATCCTAAAAAAGGCCTGTAGATCTTACTAATGAAGGTGCAGGCAATGGTCTACATTCCCTCGTACGTCAATGAAGGCAACAAAAACCCCAGTGCCCTGGTTAGGTGTTTTATCCAGCTGCTCAGCTGGGATTAGTCACTGTAAGACAGATCTGAGGAGAATCTAGCCAAAAATGTCTTCTGTCTCTGCCAGGAGCTACAGCTATCGCAGTTTGTCTACAAGGCCAATGTGAGGGATATTCAGCACCTTCTGGGTTTTAGAAATGCTTTGTATTTAAATCCAGAGATGATGTTAGCGGGTTGGATAGGAATTCTGGGTTTGTTCTTTGTTTGTAAACAGAAAGGACTGAATTAAGTGACCTGTTACTGGCTCGTTACTACTGAACCAAGAATTCTGGCTAGAAAAATCCTATAGACACTTTGCAGTATAGCTTTCATCTGGGAGGAAAATATCCTTTTGATTTTTTTTTTTTTTCCTTTTGCTCCTGACTGTGACCTTTCTAAAATATTCATGAGAGAAGCAAGGCTCCCAAAGTGTTCATGTCTAACTTTCTGCTGGCAATCCATGCATAGCTGATGAGCCTGAACCCAGCTTACATTAATGAAAATGCGGCAGCTATTATATGAAGTAGCTGTTCCAGAAGGTAGCTACCAGACTTAACCCACAAGGGCCTTTTAGTTTTCAATTAAAGGAGCAGACTCCAATTAGATCAAAACCATTCACATAAAAAGAAACCCTGTCTTGCAGTATTCGGGAGTCTAGAATTAGCCTCGCTCTAAGTTGCTGTTCTTCCCATGGAAATTTAGTCACCTTTACTAATTGGTTTTCCTTTAAATAATTAAGCCTAGCTGCCCAAGCAGACTGCCACCTACCAAGCCGCCTATTTTAAGGGCAGACACACAAATGTAGCCTTTTAGAATAGAGCAGCAAAATGTTCATTTCCCCCCAAAAAACCCCCCAGCTGGACCCATGGTCAGGCGATATCCTTTTGTCTTGCTGACTTGCGTTAGTGTCAGCTGAACTCGTTCTAGATGCATAAAAAAGGGCTTTTTTTTTCCCCCCCCCAAAGCTTGTAAGTGGCAAGCAGGAGGCGGCATGTGATGGAGGCAGATGTACCTGAGAAACGCATGCAAGAAAATTCCAAACCCATTAGAATTGCTGGCAGGAGATTCTGCCTTGCCAGAACCTGTTTGTGATTAATCCTGTAAACTTCAGGAGCTGTTATCCCAGGACAGCTCTGCACCTTTTATAGCATTTCTCCAGCCAGATGCTGAATTTCCAGAAGCAGAAGTCCTCCTTCCCTGGCGACAGAATAACCAGGAAGATATTACATGGAAATTCCTCCATTTCTTCAAGGACAAGCTATTTCCCTCAGAGTCTTTCAGAAATGCTTTTGTGAGTTAGAAGCAAAAATTTGTTCTCTGTCATCGATCCAGGCCGTGTCTGAAAACTAGGCTTAGTTATTTCTTCAGGACTCTGTTGTACTCCAAGCAGTGAGCATACAGATGGGGGCTGTGCATTGCTTTGTCCGACTTTGCTGTTGACTTCCTACATAGTCTTAGCAGTGCACTTCCCTCTGCGCTTATTTTCTTCCTGCGAAATAAGGTTTCATTGGCTAACTGCTTTGGTTACACTAGGCACAGCTGGTAAAGTGACTTCCTACCCAGAGGAATTGTTGCACAGAAATTACGGATGCCTAATGTTTGCTTTGCGTCCAAGAGCACACAGCAAAGCTCACTTGGAGCCATTCCCCTGCGCATTATTGATAGGCTTTTTGGCTGTTTCAGCTTTCATGCTATTCATCAAATTGGTTACCAAAGCATGGTAAAGTGATTAACTCAAAGATTGATTTCATTATCTTCCTAGACTGGCAGATAAGACGGTGAAGGAATATGCAACGTACCGCTCTGGCCTTCTCTTCTGGGCCCTAGTAGATCTCATTTACAACATGTTCAAGGTAAGAAAAACACTGAAGTTCATCTGAGCAACTGCATGCATCTGAAATAGAAGGCAGAGTTTGAAGCCCCTTTTTCCAAGATCATTGTAAACATAAAATTTCACCTTGTATGAGCAGAAAGGCCGTAAGAGGCTGCCTGTGCTTATTGTACCCCTTGGAATTTGGTGTCTGAAGGATTGAGAGACTTTCCCAGTTTGCAGCACTCCTGTATTGTGTATTTGCTTTTTTTTTTTTTTCGCCCCTGTTTGTCGTTCACTAAAACAAGGACATTCAGAGCTGCACCAGGGAAACAGTTGGGTAAGGAAGGAGATAGGGGCATCCACCAGAAGGAAACAGGCAGCTTCCAAAGAAGGTTAAATAATTAGGGTTCGAAAACGCCCACAACCTTGTTTGCATTCTGTACAAAAAGATTATAAAGTCACATAGAGGGTAGCTTCTTCTATGTGGCTTGTTTTATAAGAGGCAGGGGATGCAAGTGCCGAGAGCAACAGGAGAAGGCATCAGGGTTTGCAGTTATTCTTCTAAATAGTTATTTTTTGGACTGATTTGGTCCCATTTTCCCCTCTCTTAGAAGGTGCCTACCAGTAACACAGAGGGAGGCTGGTCCTACTCTCTTGCTGAATTCATACGACACAATGACATGCCAATACACGAAGCTGCAGACAAGGCCCTGAAAACCTTCCAGGAGGAGTTCATGCCAGTTGAAACATTTTCTGAGTTTTTGGATGTGGCTGGTAAGTGTGCACTTTCCCTTTTATAGGCTGTCTTATGCAACTCGTGACTGCTGCTTGCTTGAGACAGCAGCATTCCTGACACCGCTGCCGCAGCTTGTTTGTACGAGGCGGCGAGAGGAGGAGCCCTTGGCACTCTGGCTATTGCCTAAGCTATTTCAAAAACAGTTGGGAGACACGCTTGAGCATCCCCAGACAGGAAAATTTCTCTCGCCTGATCCTGCGGGTCCTCCCCCTGCTCTGTTAAACATACACACGGACATCACAGCTTAAGGGTGGTTTTGAGTGTATGTGGTTTGAAGGCTGATAAACAGATGTGACAGTCTGCTAGAGGCAGAGGGAATTCCTGCCATAGGGATTTTGGTATCCCCAAGAGTCAGGAGATGCTGAAAATTAACATGTGGAGAAGCTACTCTTACTTCGTTAGGAGTTAGTAGTGTCCCAGGCCAGTCTCTGCCTGTCCAACGTATGGAGCTGCCAGGCAGCAGCTAGCAGGGTCCCTACAGTGACTCTGTTGCGACAAGAGCAAGTGCCACATGGATTCAATGTACACACTTTGGTCCCTTCTGTACATGCATCCAACAAGGGTTTATCTTCGTCCTGTCCATACTTAAAATAACATTGCAGCTGTCATTATTAACTTACACATGCCCTAGCACAAATCCCTGATGTGGGCAGGAGAAAACCCCTTGTGGAACTAATTATTCTGTGTTGTCTTCTTTGGTTTAAAGGACTCTTATCAGAAATCAACGATCCCGACAGCTTCCTCAAGGATCTTTTGAACTCCATCCCCTGAGCCGCCAGCACAGAGAAGCATTGGGCAGAGACTACACTAGCTTGCCTTCCATCCCTTTGTGTTCCTCCTTGTGCGGTCTGTACTTCCCTGAGGAGTGCTGCAGTTTTTGGTTTTGGTTTGGGGTTTTTTTGTTTTTGTTTTTGGTTTGTTTGTTTGTTTGTTTTGTTTTTATTTTCTACAATTTTTCTTCTTGGAGTGATTTGGAATTTAGATTTGTTTTATCTTGTATTTCAGTGCTTCTGTCTGTAAAGCCTTGTGTATTCAAGCTGGTTGAAAGAACTTGTACAGAGAGGAATCCAAACCAGTAAATCTTAATGCTTTAGCGTGCACCTCTTTGAAGTTAAATAAATCAAACAAATGGGTAAGATGGGTTTGACTAGTACTTTAACCATGCAGTAGCCGAAATGCCAAGTTCTTTTTCATCTTTTCTTTCAGAGCTCCTTCTCTCAGGGCTCAGAGCTGCTGCTCTTTCCAGCCCGTAGCCTGGACAAGGAGACACAGGAAACAAAAGGCTCGTAGTGAGCAAGGAGGCAGGCTGACACTGTCTTTACTGATTGTACATGCAGAGCAGGTTTCCCCTTGTGGGACATGAGCCTTAGAGACTCGTGGACTGCAAGGACAGCGTTTCCTTCCACCCCTTCTTCACCTGGGTGAGGGCAGCTGTCCCAGCCGCAGTCATCTCCCCTGGCGCTTCGTGTTACCCCTCTCCAAGGCATGTTGCATATCACGGTGTCTTTCCTGACTTTACTCTCACCGAGGCTGTATTCAAAACAAGCGCGCATGTTGTCGCCTCCAGTCGCGTAGTATGGATGGCGACGTTACCTCTCAGAGGGATGCTACTCACATCGAATTTATTTTCTCTCTCTGGTAAAATTTTCAGCTTCAGCAAAATGCATGGAAAATAGACACTGCACACTTCTTGAGCCAGCCACTTGCCCTTCCGATAGCTTGAGTTCTGGTGTGCATGTCCTGGCCTGAAGCCGAGTACCTGCTTTGAATACAGCCTTGCCTTTTCCCACCCAGTTGTGCATGCTGGTAACTTACCTTTGCCACCAGTTCTGCTGTCCTGTAACCCAGCTGACACGTGGTTAAGCTGGAATCTAATAAAGCTTTCCCTGTCTTCCTCGTCTCTGTTTGAACTTGAATTTCCGCAATCCTAACACCGTCCCATCCCATAAATAGTAATTATTTTAGAGGCTGAATAACTCGGCAACCTATTTGATGCCTTTTGTTAGTGTTGAGCACGCATTCTGATTTGGCAATTAGCAAACGGGTGAAGGCGCAGTGTTTTTCTTCTTGCCTCCTTGGGTGCTTATGTCACTCCTGGCAGTCGGATTTGGTCCTGGGGAGGAGTGCTGAGTAGCAAGCCACCTCGAGAAGTTTGGGTTAGTGTCTTGCAAGGGGCTTGAGGACATGCCAGTGGGCTGCTGTGTCGGTTGGGTAAATCTGTCTTGCCTTAGGAAGGTACAGGAGGGGGGCTCACGTGTGGAGTTGGTTCTTCTTTAAAGATGTTTAGATATTACACTTCACCTGCCTTTTAACCGCATAAAAGAGAAAACCACACCTTGTTTTAAAGCACTGTAAAGTCAAACCTAACAGTCTTCTCTCCAAATAAGCAGCCATAATATACCTATGGATGCACAAGCGTTGCTTACCCATACTGGTGTGCAGTAGCTTGGGCCATACTTCAGAACCCTTTTGGAGAAAATGGCCTTTTGAATCAGTGCCATTCCTGAAAGCAGCAGTGAGCTGGTAACAAGAGATCAGGTTTTTATGTTCTGGTTCTAATGCTCCTCGCACTATGGAGAGTTCAGGTGCAAGACTGAAACTCCAAGGCTTTTTGACTTTGTCATTTGTGTAAGATTTAAGCTCCAGACAAGAACTATTAATGTGATTCGGAAAGCAGGGGAGGAATACTAGGCTGCCTTGCTACCTACTTGCTGTGTCTTTTCACAGAAAAATACATCTTTTCCCCTTCAGACGCAGCCTCCGCGTGCCCGGCAGTCCCTCAGCTTTTGCTTCACAGCCGTTGCCTCACTGGCACAAAGGAGGACATTACAAATACCTTGCGCAGTACCTTTCAGCTCACCCAACGAGGTAACTTCAGTGTAGGTGCAGTTTTTGCTGATGCAAATCCTGGCATAGCTCCATTTATGCTGGCACAGGTCTTTGGTGGAAGCAGTCTCTTCTATTACAGGAACTCGTGAAGTTTGTACCAGCATAAATGATTCTTTTTCTATCCATGCAGTTGGATCAGCAGATCCTTAAACTTACCAGGAGCAGAACACGATTGCCATTTGTTCACCGACATTATTACAACTGCGAGGAAATAGGAGCTTAAAAGGAGGGCATAAACAGTGTCCTTACCAGTATAAGCGCAGTTGCAACAAACTACTCAGAGCTGCTCTAGAGGGTTTTGCAAAGGCCCAGAGATGTGTTTTGGAAAATAAAGGTGGCATATCAAGTGCCTCCCTGCCCAGAGCACAAGAGGGCTGTGATTTATGGGGAAGCCAGATTTGAAAAGAAGGTGGAAACAGTATGATGGTGCTTCCGCGGAGCAGAATAGCTTGGGAGGGACTCACGACTAACAATAACAACCCCAGAAGACCTAGAGAGGGACAAGAACAAAAGGAAAGTGTTTTGGAAAGTTTCAGCTGATGCAGACCACACACAGAGGCTCAAACATTCGCAGTACTGCACAAAGGCGATGCACCCTGGGCTGCGAAATCCCCCACTGGCTGGGGCTAGGGAAGTCAGCAAAGACTTTTGGGGGAAGTGTGTTACTTAAATTAGAAGTAAGAGAGGAGCAAGACTGAGAGGAAAATGCCTCAAAAAAAAAACCCCCAACCCACTAGCTGAACAATAAAGAGTCAACCTCCTCTCCAAAAAAGAACAGTTTACTTGTAAAAGACATTTTTTTGAGGAAAAAAATCCTTTGCGATGCACGAGAGCCAGTGTGACCTCCGCAATTGCTTTGAACCCAACTTCACGGGCAAGAGCTTCCCTGACACGATCTGACATCCTTGTGACAGCTCTTCACACTGGGTCAAGCCCCAGTTATTGTTTATTAATTAATCTTGGGAACGACGCCTCCCAAGGAGAGCAAAGCACCCAGTCCTTCCCCAGGCACTGGCTTCAGCAGGGACGTGCCAGGCTCTCGTGCTCGCTGCAGGTAAAAAGGCCCCCGTGAGCCTGAATCCAGTTGTTGCCGCTGCCACGGCTCGCTTCTGCGATCCCATGAACCCGTCAGGCAGGTGGCACCCAAACAAAACCGCCTGGCACCCAGGGCTTGTTCTGTAGAGACAGGAAGCCCTTGACCTTCCCCCTTGTAGTTCATGATGGTTTCCTCTGTCCTGCTGCCTCCTCCCTTTGTAATTCCCTTTTTCAAGCCAGGCAAATGCCCTTCTGGAAGCTTTGCATGGCTGGGGTGCTCTTCCCGACAGCTTTCCCCTGGGTTGGGAAGCCTTCCTCCCGCTCTTCTCTGCCCTGCTACCAACACTTCCAACCAGCTCTCCATCCAAGTTTCTCTCCTGTGTTTTGTCTCTTACTGTAATTGCCTGGAAGTATTTTCAAACAAGCGGTGGATTAGAGCTGCTGAGCATAAACACAACTGTGAGCTGCAACATTTTGATGCCATAAAAGATTCCCTGGATTTCTTCCGATGCAGGAAAAGTGATTTATCTCCCTGGACATGCGGCTTGTTTTTCAGGCAGGGGACAGACGCGTGGATCACGTGCGTTCAGCAAGACAGTGGTGGAGTCTCGACGATTACATGGGTATGTCTCGGGGTTGCAGTCCCCAATGCAGAAATTTGAAGCACGAAGTCTCTTTTCCCCCTCATCCAATGTTTTTGGGGAGCCTTGCTATGTGTGAGCACACACTGTACCCGAGGCTACCTGGGTATTGAACAGCAAAAAACCCTTTCGTACAAAATCATTACCCGTTTCTGCCGAGGTGATGCTGAGATGTTGCTCAAGGAGCCTACAGCAAAGTGAAAAAAAAAACCGCATGAAAACAGCTCCTGCGGCAGGGCTTGCACTTGCCCTGGCAGAAAAGTTTGCATCGAGTGCTTGCTGAAATGGGGTTTGATGTCTTTATTTACCAAAATGCCTTCTGAGGTGCCTGAACCACTGGCTGTGGGAAGCACAGAGGCTTGTTTCTGTGCTGGGCAGCTAATTCCCAGGGAAAGACCCCCAGTTTGCTCCATTTGAAGGCCACCATGTAGGGCAGGACCGTCCCTGCTGCTGCAGCATCTTTAGGTGAATTATCGGTCCCCCCTCATCACCTCCTGGCTCTGCAAACCTCGTTGTGCTCTCGGTATCGCTGGCCACTGCACGGCCACTGCACCAGCACCATCCCTCGCCTGCACGAACCCGTACCGAGTCCCACATGCTTATTTTGGCTGTTGTGCACCTTTTTCTCCAGGAAGATCACACCAGGCTCCGCCAGCCTGGCTCTTTCTGCCTCCATCACAAAAACAACCGCTTTCACCATGCCATGAGCACAACCCCTGCAGCACCCGCTATGCAAACAGCGGGCACTGCCGCACCGGCTTTGCTGTCTGCCTGTGACAATAAAGCAAATCTTCGGCAAAATTCCCTCCCTGCCTCAGCCTTGCCTTTCGGGCCAGCCCTGTTTTCAGTTCAGGGCTTATTCCTTCCCCATTTATGCCCCGTCGAGCTCAAGGATTAGATCTGATGTCCTCCAGGCAGGTAAGTGACATAAATGAGTACAAAACCCACCAAGTCCAGGTTCCCAAATTGCCTTTAAATTCACAAGTGAAACCAGGCAAGTTTTTAGCTGCTCCGGAGAACGGCCACCCTGCCAGCCCAAGGAGCGGCTTTCCCAGCGCATCTCAGGAGACCTCCCATGGTCCGTGCAAGCTTGTTTAGAAGCCACCCTTTGGGTCCTGTTCTGGCTCCCTGCCCACCTCCAGATAAGAAAATCAGGATTGGCTTTGACTTGTTTGCTGCGCATTGCTGGGGTGCAGCCCAGCCATGTTCTCACCCTGAGCAGGGATGATTCACAGCTCACGCGTACAGAATCAAGGGTATGGTGAAAAACAAGCCGCGCAGCTTGCAAGGACCGCTGGAAAAGATGCTTGGGCAAATTAAGTACAAAATCACCGTAGGGATGTCCCCCAGGGTACGTGAAGTTGCTGGGAGAAGCCAACCGCAACTGCCTAAACCTCTCAGAGTTGTTACTTGCTTGCCAGTTTCCAAGAGCGGGGAAAAAAAAAAATGGTTAAACCCCCATTTGTGGATTTTTTTGGCAGGATTGATCCCGCTGGTTCACATCGCCTGCTCCACTTCGGGAGGAACCGCCGGCTCTATCCCTTTTATCAAAACTCCAGAAATCAGCAAAGAACCCTCTCCCCCTTCCCAAAGGAGAACATGCCAATAGGAAGAGATGCTTTTTAGTTAAAATTAAAAATAAAATGGTGCAAATGATGTGTCGAGGGGAAGCCCTTGTGCTTGCATTTTAATGCTGAGACCCAAGGCAGGTTAAGGGCCCCCTGGCATCGCCCCACCCCCCCAAAAGGCAGCACCCCAGAGATCGGGATGGGGAACACAGCTTTCAGCCCACCGAGGTGTGTAATGAGGTCTGGCCGTTGCCTCTTGAAATATTTTATTTGTTTTCATAGTGCTCATTAAGCTTTCATTACAGCAGGATAATCCTGTGCTCAGTGCTATTCCCTGCACCCAGACTCTGTCGGTGCAAGCCCCAGATCTGAAGTGGGGCTACAACCTCTCTCCAAACCTCCTCTCCTGCCCCGCAATGGTTTTTCCCCTTGTCCCAGCATTGCCACCGACCCGGGAGGGATCAGACACCTTCCCCGTCGCCTAATTCGTGCAGCCGGGTGCCGCAGGCCTCTCCTGCATCACCCCCGAGAGCATCAGGCACCTTGCGATGGATCTCCCGCTCCAAAAAAACAGGGGCTTCCTTCTGGAAATGTGCCACCACTCAGACACTACTCTGCCTGACTCAGCCTGCTCCGTTCCCTTGTGAAATATAAACCACTTTTAGGTGAATCATACCCGAGCCTGAGCTGTGGGCAAACTCCAGACGAAGTTGGTGCAACCTTCCAGCAAGTCCTCAGTGACCTGCAAATGTCCAGGGGGGCCTGGACCCACAGGAGAGAGCCCAGGTCGGCTTTTGTGGCTGCTGCGATTAACCCCAACCTGCTCCGCAGGGGAAATACGTTGATTTTTTTTTGCATTGGTCTCATGTCAGTGGAGAAGCAGGATAACGCCATACCTACAGCCCTTCTCTGCTGGGGAAGCTGTATGAGGCAGAAAAAGGCATACATTAAAGCAGAAACTGCAAAAATTAAGCTCTTTGTGGCTTAGGTTCAGCTTTGGTGTATGAAGAGAGGGTGGGCTTTTAAGAAAAAAGAATAGAATTATCAAGAGCATCGCATTTAGCCTTGGCCGGTCTTGCCAGCAGCGTTGGGTCTGGCACCTTTTGCATCTTTCCCCACCTTGGGGAAGCGGTGAGGGCTGGAGGAGGTGGGAGAGGACTAAAGGAGATGCTTTAATTTGGGGAAGGAGGCAGAGGGCAGGGCAGCCAGGGATATCCACTGATTAATGGGCTGTGGGGCTCGAATCATTTAGATGTAGACATCTTTACCATAATGACGATAACCCCAATAATTATTGTCATTAATAATGATCCTGCTTAGCTCTGATTCTTTCCCAAGTGTTGGGGCAACAGGACCTCAGTAACCCTTGGCGGGTGCCCCTGGGGTAAGTGCTATCCTCGTCCCGAGGTGGGAAAATTAGGGTGGGAAAGGGCCCGGGGTGCTCCTGCAAAGGCTGAAGTCCTCTGGGGCTTGAACACAAATTACAACCCTGGATAGCAACGAAAGCCAAACCCTGCGCCCTAGGATAGCACATGTGCCCAGCTGATAAAAATCTCGTTTACAGCCCCTGATGGGTGTTTGTGATGCTCTGTTGTGCTGGTGTCTCTGGTTATCTCTTGTGTTGGTGTTGGTGCTTGCCACATCGCCCGCGCAGCTGAGCATCTGCATGTCGGGACACCCCACAAGCCATTCTTTCGGTGTTTAATCCCTGCAGCTTCTCCCAGGCCGTTTGTTGGTTTGGTTTTTTTTTTTTTAATCTTATTTAATGAACAAATATGAGCGCGTTCTAAATCCAGTACCATCCTTTAATTATTCCTAGTATTTGATGACAAAAAACTAATTCCCAAATGATGAGATCAGGCATTAAAGGCATGTCTCCCAAGTGCCAGGTCATTAATATTTCTCTTCCCTCGGTCTGTATTTTGCCTACTGTAAGCAGTTTTGATGTAATGAGCTTGGTGACTGCATCAGCTGGTGCAGTGGAAAGGTATTTACCAGCCATGGGCCACTGGGCTGCGTTACGGGCCGGGAATCATTGAAAACTGGGCGTCGAGCTGTCAAGGTGCTCCACCCGAGGACCTCTCCCTCAGAAACAGCCCAGGACGTTGGGAAATCCAAGAGGGGAGCCGCTCCGAAAGCTTCAGCTCATTGACTCATTCTGCTGACACCAAGTTTTCTTGCGGCCGCCACAAACGTCCCTCCGGGTTCAGGATGGGAGGCGGAGGGCTGGAGCACTCCACGGTGCAATAGCAAATGGGATCCTGTCTATATGGCAGACCCTGTTGTCCCATGCCAGTGGAGAAGGAGGGGAAGCAAGAAATGCCTGCCCAGGGAGCGGGATGCTTGGAGGAAATCCGGCCCCGGAGCAGAGCGGGGCGCCCAAGCCAGCCACATCCAGCACTCCCACCACCAGCTCCCACCAGGAAGCTTTTCTTCATCCTGCGTTGTGCAAAACATGTCAGGCTATAAAAACCCCACAGCACAAGGAATGAAAATACTCAGCGAATGGCTTCTGGAAGAGAGATTTAGATAGAGAGCTAAAAATATATCCCGATCCAACTTAGCCATCTTCTGCGCTCTGAGCTTTGCTGCTCAACCCGTCGCTGAGCCCAGCATCAGCTAGAAAGTGTGGAGGAACAGCGTGAAAGAAATTGTATCAGGCCTTTTCCCAAAAGGCAAAAATTCTTTGAAAGTTGTTCCACATTTAAATTAATCAGGCCAGGGTCTACCTGCTACCAGCAGAATGAAAAGCGTAGCACCGACGGGATTGAAACTGTGCACTTGGGCATGCACAAATTAACGATGAAGCATCCTGCAATTATCCTCAACGAGCTGCCAAAGCAATCGGTGTGTCCCAAAACACACCTGCGGCAGCCTGTACGGGCTTATCGATGCATATTTGCTGCTATACTCAATACAGATACAAATATTTGGTTACTAAGGCAGCAATGAATATTGCCACAGTCTCCGAGGAAATACTCTGGCATGTCCCAACCACTCTGAGTTAGTGGATGCTTCACAGTCACTCTCAGCATCTTCATCTCTTGCTGCATCCCTGTCTCCTGAGTTGACTTTTTGGGGTTGAACCCGGTGCAGAAGCTTTTGTTTCCAAAATATTTCCCCGATCTCTGTAGAGGAGATCATCCCCAGCCCGGGTGAGAGGGGGTGAGGGATGCGCTGAAGTCAACCAGCCTGGGTCCATCCTTTGCATCCCCAATTCCCTACCGATGGGCTGAGGACAAACACAGCTCTTGGCCACGTGTGAGCAGGCCCTCAGCATCCCTGAGCTCTGGTTTGCGGTGCTGACGCATATAAAACCCCTGAGTGTGGCAAAATGAGATGTTTACCTCCAGAAAAGTGACTGGAGCAAAGGGAATAGACCTGCAATGGGAGAAGGTGCTGGATTTAGGCAGCAGCTCCTATTTCACGTGAGCTGATAGAACTGGTAGAAAATGTGCGGGGCAAAGACCACTGTTTGAGGAGGAGAAATCTCCTTTAAAGGCAATAAGGGACCTGCAGGGAGGAAAAATTGCTGGTTTTGTAACTGCTGATGTAACTCATTCCTCCCGCATTATCGATAGCAGCCAACCTGCCAAATATTTTCTTTTTATGCAGCGTGACGTGGTGACCGAAGCGATTCCCGACACGATCCAAGGGCCTCCCTTATATGGCCTGAAATGATAACCCCGGTGACTAACCCGGCCCTTTCTCCCCCGGGCGACACCTCGGTGATGTGCAAAGAGGTGCAGCCATCGTGGCTTCGTGCAACGACCGGGTGGGTTCGGTGGGGCCTGAGTCACCGGGGCAGCCGGCGCGTTCTTGTCCCTCTTCCCCTGTGCAGGGCACGTGCAGGCAGGGATGGTTTCTGCTCCCATTTCTCAAGGAACAGCCCCAATGCTGGTGCAACCCCTGGAGGGTGCGGGGAAAGGGGCCGGCTGGAGTCGGAAATGCTTTGCCAGCTGAAAATGCAGCCGGGATGCGGCAGGGCTCATTGCAGCAACTCATCAGCTGCTAATCCCATCACCCCGCTGATACTGATGCACCATCACATGGGTCTGGGTCAAAACCCAACCATTTTGGGGAAGGCACTGTTAAAAATTCCACTTATTTCAGCAGCCTGGTTCGCCCAAATACCCTGATTCAGGCAGCAAACTGCAGTGCAGGGGTAAGAGCCCCCGGTGCTGAGCGATACTAATCCCAGTTTAACCCTGAAGCTTGCTGGTTGTTAAAAATGGCAGCCTTGGAAAGAAGCTACCTCCCGTGCCTGCGGAGCACGGGGTGGATAAATCACCCTTTGCCATCCCTGAGGTTGGTGCAGAGCAGGCTCAGGTGGTTACCGCAGCCCCAGGGAATAGGAAGGGGGACGAGGGAGGGACGCCGCAGGTCGCCGGGGCTTTGGTGGAGATGCTGCTTCACCACCGGCGCCAAGGAGGGGTCCCCTCTTCTGGCTCAGAGCATTGAGTTGGGCATTTTTGAGGGCTGGGGGGTTTTAGGGACGTTAAGCCACAGGATTTTTCTTTTCGAGGGGGATTTATTCCAATACACCAAGCGTAACGCAGTGGCGATCCACATCAGCCCAGGGGAGCGCCGTGTGTTGGCTGTAACTCAGCAGAGTACGTGTTCGCTGGCGAGGCCGCTTGGTTTGGTTTGCCTTGGCTGAAAAATGGTTATTTGGAAGGAAGACAGACCCAAGGAAACAACTTTCCATGAGTGTCAGACTAACAAAGCTCCCACGTATAACCAAACCTGAGGAAATGAATATTAAAAAAATCCTAAGCAGATGCAGAGAGCGGTCCTGAAACACTCCCTGAGGTTTGGGAGTGAAGGCTGCTAACAAAGCGAAGGTAAAAATGGTAAAAATTAAGGTAAAAATTAAATCCAAGGGTCCAGATTCCTCAGCCCCCGTTCCAGCCCACATTTGTGTGAAGCAACTGAGAGCCAAAATAAATGCAGTGCATTATTATTAGCATCGCTAGGGGTGGTCACCGTTATTTAATTGCCAGATAGTTTCTGTGTTCAGAAATAGCACTATTTCCCATCCCTTTTCCTCCCTGTCCAAATAGGAAGGGGCTAATCGGTGCTTCATTATTTATATCTGCAATTGGCAGGCAGCGGAGAGCTTGCCGCGGCAGGAATCGGAGGAATCCCTACAGGAATGTCCCCAGCCACTGCGGGGTATCCCATGTGCCGGACCGCTACTGCTCGGTATGCTGGCGGCGGCAGCAGGTCAGCTCCGCGGTTGCACGAGCCATCGTGGAAGAGGGATTCCCATTTCTCCGAGCCTAAGCCTAATTAATTGTTGCGATTAATTCAGGATGATTCACTTTCAGGGGCTGGGATGAAATCGTAGCCCGGCGGCGGAGCGGGATGCTGGTGGTGACCGTATGTGTCCTGGGGATGAGCCAAAGCCCATTAGGAAAAAGACTCATTGATTTAACGACCTTTGGATCGGGCCGTGGCAAATCCGTCCTCACCGCCGCGGCGATGGGTGCTGCCTAACGAGCGATCATGATATGCATTGTCTCACCGGGCAGGTCCAAAAGCATTAATTAACTGGCCGGTTTATCATTTCCGCTGATGTTTTCCTGCTTCCTTAAGGGAAACAAATACAATACCTCTTGCTCGACAGGATTTTCCTAGCCGTTGACTATTCGTTTTCGGTGGTTTCTGAAATCACCCAGCCCTTTCCAGCATCGCTGCCTGCCAGCAAGGACGCCATGCGCCGAAAAAATGGGAAATTACCCAGATCTGGGAGAAACCTGCTCTTGGTTGGCTTCTGCCCCTAATAATCACCTTATTATTGGCAGTTTTAGCCTATTCTTGCACTTTGCAAGTATTGCTGTGAATCTGAAGCGGGGTACAGGCCATGGAAACCTTTCCCAGTGAGCTGCAATTTTTTTTCTTTAAATACAGCCCTGTTTGATGCACCGACGGTGCCTGGCATCAGCAGTTACAGCCGTGCCCTAATGACCAAGGGATTAAAGGTGTTTTCCTGTAACCTCAGCACTGAACACAGGTTACAGTCTACCTAAACTAAGGCTCAGGGAGAGATAATCTTTCCAGGTATTTCTTTGAGTCACCCCTTTAATAAAGTGCCTCCACCCAGGACATTTATTTATTTATTTATTTATTTTTCCAGGAGGTGTAGTTAAAACATGGGCTTGTAAGACATTAACAGAGCCCTTTGAAGAGCCTTTGGTTCTGGCATGGAGCGGCTCGCAGGTGCGAGTTTCAGCAAGTGGATTTTGTGTAATTTGACACAAATATTGTCCATGTAGCTTGATATAAATATTGCCCATGTATTTTAATATAAATATTTACCTGGCAAAGCACCGTATTTTTATTTCGAAAAACTATCTGAGCGAGTAGCGTTACTACAGCTTTACACCAGCGTTACCCAGAGTTTTCCATGCGCTTCGCTTGCTCTGATCCGTGGCCGTGCAAGGGAGTAATCGCGCAATTCAATTAAACAATATCCTTTGATTGCCCAGTGGCTCAGAGGTCCAGGAGCAGCAGTTGGGGAATGCGTATTTAGTAACTTAATTATTGTAACATCAATGTTACTTAGCGCTTTCGCAGGACTCTGCGTTCGGATAACAACATTCACCCCTTTTGATGTAACCCCGTCAGCCGGGTGATCTCCCCAGAAAGCAGCGGTGCGAAGGGGAGTGGGGAGCGGGGAGCGGGGCAGAGCGGAGCTTCCTCACTCACTGCACGTTAGCCAGTTAATTAGGGGG
>NW_009260790.1:2815839-2839119 GCF_000687185.1 Egretta garzetta
GGATGCGGGCCGCCCGCTCCTGCAGTGCGGGGAAGCGGGCGAGGCCCTGCCTGGGGCGGAGGCAGCGTTTGGGGAGACCCCTGGGGACATGGGGACAGGCCTGCCCCCGCCCCAGGGCTTCCTCCCTGGGGAGGATGCTCCCAGGGGTTTGGGGAGGCTCTGTCTTGGGGTGGGGGTTTACACCTCAGCTTGGCGTCTGGAATATTGCAGGGTCCCTTCCCTGGGAGGCCGGAGAGCCTTGAGCTTAAAAAGCAGCGTTGTCAGCTTGACTTAGAAAAAATAATTTTAAAAAAAAAAGAAAAAAAAAAATCCTTCTCGGAGAAGAGAAATAATCTGTTGTTAATATTGCATCGCATAGTTATTCCTAAATTTAGCTTGCCTTGGTTTTTCTGGACTAATCACAGTAGCCGATTTCGTGTGTCAGCTCTCCGAAATTAGCTCAGTGCTGCAATATTTGGGTTGCAAATACTGCAGGGGAAGGTTTGCACTCCAAGATGTTCCTCTGAATTAGTCAAAACAAAAGCCCTAACGACAGCCTTTGTAAACCCTGGTAATCTGGAGGCTTCTCTTAGCCTGTTGGGAAGCTCTGGGGTTTTAACTGGTGTTCTTCCCCCCCCCACCCTGGTGATGGATGGCGTTCCCTTCGGTTTGCTGTATTTGTCTGCTCAACCTAGCTGTGGCAGAGATGGAGGCAAGAGGAAAAAAAAAAAAAAAAAGGTAGTTGGGATTCTGCAGGGAGATTCCTGCATTGTCTGACGGGCTGCTGGTCCTCTGGGGCTGGCGTGGGCGCTCCCGTTTTGGAGTTTTGTCATTTTTAGGCTTAAAATGCGTTTCCTTCTTTCCCAGCCTTGTAGTTTATTTATTTTTTTTTTCCCCCACAGAATGAATTTAATCCTTTCTTTTTTTTTTTTGGAGGCGGCTGGCATTTCTCGGCTCTGTGGCCTGTGAAGCGTAGCTGAATTTCTTCTGTCCAGGGTAACAGGACTGCAGTGTGCGCTTTGCATACCTCTAGTCATCAGCTTTTATAACAGACCTCTTCTTGCGAATTAACTCAGTTTAGAGAGGTTTTCTAGGCAGGCATTTGCTGTTCAAGTCATAATTTCTGGCCTTTTTGTTAACTAAAGTGCTGTCTACTTTTAGTGCATCTTCTTAAAGCTTGCGTGCCTTGATTGCTGTGTACCTTGTGGTTGGAGCAGCTACTGAACCTGGGTGGAAAAAGAAGTTGACCTCTTTTTTTTTTTTGTTTTTTCCTTTTTTTTTTTTTCCTCTCCAGTCTAGAATAGTAGATGCCATCGTGGCACGGGGTTGTTTTTGTTTTTATGGTTGGTACCAAGGAGATGGGAGTAGCGGTCCTTCAGAGGAAGTTGCGCTTGACGGTGGCTTGGTTAAGGAAGATACGTGTTGGGTGTGGGTTATGTCGCCAAAAGCTGGGGATACTTCTTCTTTTTAATGGATAAATGATTTATTGTTTTTTTTCTTGGGGAAGAAGAGAGTTGTGGGCCATCTGAGTTCAGTCTTTCTACTGATACATAGTTGATTCTGTCTATTCCGCTTTTACTTGCTTGTGTACAGTGAATTTTCACCCCAGAGCCTGTATTCAGGTGTGAGTGCTTGCACACTCGTGGGGATTGCATAAACCAAATAAATTCAGTAAAGCAAAGGGAGCCTCTTTGTAGGCAATTGCAAATCTTATTCTCCCCACCCCTCCTGCTCTGAAAACAGGATTTTCTCCTGACGCTTGAAAATAAAATTTGATTAATACGTATTGACGTGTATCAACACTAGTAGTATATCTGCAGCGTGTCTTTTATGGTACGTTCATTACTATGTCATCGGAATGATTATTCCGCTCTTCTGTGACCTTCACTGGTCAGATGGTCATCACACGTTAAGCTCCTTTGGGCTAGCCTGGCTTTTTCGTTTGTGGCCTTGAGCACACTTTAGCATGCTTACGGAGTACTACTGTGCTGTTTTAAATTTAATTCTCGCAGTCAGAGTAGATTAGTCCATTTGATTTCATTACCATGAGCTAATGGGGTGTTGCAGTGTTTGTCAGCAACCCGGTAAATATTGCTACCAATGTTTTCTGGTTTGTTTTTGCAAGGAAGGGATTGTCTGTTGTGGCATGTATATGTGTATGTACATGTCTATAAATACACGTTTTAGGTTTACCTTATCTTGCTGCGAACCCTTGATGATCGAGTTTTACTTGGGGAAATGAGCTCCAATTGGAAAATAAGCCTTGTGCCCGTCTCCTGATGGTGCTGCTTGGGCCTGCACAAAGTTAGGCGCCTGCCCAAGTTTCCAACGCAGACCTGGGCTCTTGCAAAGATGGGCGCGTGTCGATAAACAGCCCGATGGGCGCGTGTCGATAAACAGCCCGATGGGCAGCCCCTTTGCCTAGCAGGCAGGTTTTTGAAATGGCGCTGCTCCAGGTTACAGGTACCTTTGTGCTGCAGATGTATTTGAGTGGTTTTGTACACTGTTGTTGTTTCACACCAAGAAAATAACCACTTTGTGTAGCTTGAGAACCAGCAGAACCCAGCAGCCTTTTTGAAGCAATCGGGCCTTGTAACCTGACCAGCAAGGCACCAACTCGATACGCAAGAATGCTTAAGCAGATAGCAATACGGTACATTTATTTCCTAAACCAATGGAGGCTTTTTTATCCTTTCCAGGATGACCACTTGATTAAGGAGGTCACAGCTAGCAAATGTCTCTCATTTGAAATATTTGCCTACGAGGAAAACACCAGGCAGATGACTCTGTCGTTTCAAAGACATCTGTGATGTGTCTGCTGTTGCTGAAGACACAAACTCATTGATGTCGTACTTGCGAACTGAGAAATGCAATGGTGGAATTCAGAGGTGAAACAATCCCTTTTTTTCTTTTAAAAAAAAAAGAGTAGCTTTACTGCTACTCTTAAAAATAATAATGGAGGATCATCTAAGATGTTCTTTCCAATGAAATTCTGTCTGTGCAATTTTTGGGATTACCAAGGGCTTAATTTTAGGAAAATATGTTCAACTTCTTTGTTCTATCCCCTAAAATCGTTTTTTCTTGGACATCCTAACACCAGAAACTGCTTTGGAATTCTGAGGTCTGAAAAATACTAGAGTGCACAGTCAGTAGAGCACCTAGATCGTATTTTACCCACATTTTTGTTTGTATCTGAAGTACAAATGAGAAAGTGTTCGCCCAAGAAGCCCAGCAGATATTGCACACCAAAATTGCTTTTTTTTCCCCCTCAGATCATGTTATTTTACACAAATGGTATATAAATGTGAATCATTTTTTGCTTAACGTGTTGTCTTCATCTTACAATTTTTTTTTTAGTAATGATCATGATTTTACACTGTAGGATGTGGGAGTTAGCAATTGGAGGAGATTTATAGGAAAAATGAACTTTAAATTAACTTTCTTCTGTTTTTTTTCAAACTATGCTAGCATTTAGAAGAGCTTTTGGCCATGGATCTGATTCCAAATCCCTTGTAACTTTTTATCTGGTATTACCCTTTTAACAAGAAAAGGTAAAATTGTCCACTTTCTCTGCAGTCAAACTAGCTCAATAAAAAAATACTTTCAGGGACAGTTATCTGAAAATGGAGGCCACAGTGTCAGATTTTGTAAGTTGAAATGTTTGGGGTTTTTTTTTTTTTTTTTTTTTTTTTTTAGACAGGAAAAAAAAAATCAACCGTACTGCTTCCCTTCTCCCTTCCTTTGAGGAGAGATGAACCAGTTGTGGCTTTTTAAATGACCAGTGTTTGAATCTTGGATCTACCCATCCCTCCGCCCACGGGTAACCAGCCTCACGGAGGGGGATAAGCAGGTTTAAATTCAGGCATGTGACTGTGCTGCTGCCCTGCGATGGACTTTGGGTTACTGTGATCTGTTTAGTTTATTTAGAAGAAAAATCTGCTTTCTCAAGACCGGTTGGGGATGTGAAACCAGCACGGTCAATCGTTATAGAGCTGCCTGTCCCTGGTACGTGTGTGCTTTGGGGTCCTTCGTTCAGGCTTGAGGCAGCTGAGCTGAATGGAGCATCAACATCTTCAATGAAAGATGGTGCCCCATGTTTCCGTTGGTAAACATGCACCCAGGTATTTTAATCTACCTGGTTACGGGAAGGGGCAAACAAACGTGCTTCCCCCCCCCAATTAGTCAAGTTATGTTGCCAGTCGAGGCTGCAGTGCTGACAGTCTGTCTCTGGCTAAGGCAGGACGTCAAAATGCCTGCATGTGGAATATGTCAGGCAGCGATGCCGAGGACAGCGCGCAGACCTGGCGAGAGGTGGCTCCTTCGGGAGAGGTCTCTTGCCTTCCAGCTTCCAGACTTGCACGGAGGTCTCCCTCGAAGATGCAAGCGCATCGCTGGGTGTTACGACAGGCAAAATACTGCTGCGTGTGGCCAGCGAGAGTCTGCTGACTTGGTGAAAACCTTCTGCAGTCATTCCCTCTTCTCCCATCTTTTTTTTTCTTTTTTTTTTTCTTCCTTCTAGCTGCAAGAAGGCTGCTGATCTGGCTGTGGAGTCGGAACACTTGAATAGATTTGTATATTATGGTTTCAAAATTGTTCTTAATTGGTGCAGATGCTGAGTCTGCCAGATGTTAGTTGTCTCTTCCAGCAGAGACTTAACTGTTACTAAGGGTTGAACTGGAAATAATTGTTTTACCTCAAGATGGTATTTCGTTTGGAAGATTAATAAAGTCCACTTGAAAAAGAGATTATCTTAAATTTGCTGCAGCTGGAAAGGACAAAGATTATCATTGTCAAAGGCAACGCGCGTCAAAACTAACTGGATCTCGTTTTTTTAAAGGGAACTTAATAAAAATGTGCTTAAGATAAGCCCTGGAGGAATGTCTGAAAACTTTTAAAGCTAAAATATCAGTGGTAACAAGATGCAAATGTTACGCATAGACCCAATAAAAAACAAATAATTTTTTTATCCCTATAGAAGAATGTAACCAGTACGCTAGACTTCTGTCCGTGTTTCAATTGGTTACAGAGCTGGTAATAATGCAGTCTCTGTGTAAAGCCTGTGTAAATATATATATATATATTTAATTCTGGTATTTCTGCTTTTCTTTTCATGTTTTAAGGGGCAGTTATGTTTCAGTGTGGCTTTTCACTAAAAAGTAGTGTTCCTTACTGCTTCCAAAGCAGCCATGCAGCCTGCTATTAGGGATTTTCAGATACCCCTTATAAGATGGGAAGTTTGATGGTAAATGCTCACTCTGGCGAAACCTGAGACTCACTCTGAAAAGACTTGCGCTGAGAGGATTTAAGTTTTCTTTGTGAAGAATGGATAAAATTGTCTAATGTGAAAAAAACTTGGCCTTGTAACAAAAATATACATCCCTTACAATTGTTGGTTGGAAAGCTGTACTGCTTGGAGCTGTGCAAGTTAAGCACGAGAAGAATAATATTTGTTTGGATGTTGGACATTTTTCTTTAAATGATGCCATCTTTGCACCTGAAATGCTCCTGCAAAGACGTGCATTTACGATATACATGAATATCTGGAGCACTCTAACAAAGCTCTGACTTACTTAATTTTTTTCTGTGCTATAGCTAGCAATCGGGACTTCGGGGTTGTAGTAATGTAGAAGTTTTGGAAGGAGAGGAGGATGTTTCCCTTTGATCCTGCTTCCTAGCAGTACTCCGCAGTGGGAATGGCGCTGTACTTTGTTAAATATTTAAGTAGATAATTCTGGGTGTGTGCCTTACTTAAACTGGCTTGTATGGGAGCAACCAGGGAGGGCTAAGATACGTTATGACTGATTTGAAATAGCTCTCTTAGCTGTGCAGGTTAGGTGTTTATTCTGAACTTTATCTTTGGCTAACTATTAACTCTGAATTCTAATTAAAATAATGAATTCACAGATGAACTAGATTGCATGTGGTGGAAAAAAAAATCACCACCTCATGTTGTGGTTAGAGTTTCAGAGAAGCCTGGGCCAGGATCTGTGCTGTGTTCTTCAAAGAACAGCTGCTTCTGTTGCGAGAGAACCACAGGACTTTCTGTGTATATTTTGAATTTACCTTTTGATTCCTCCCATGACTCATGGTGGGAAGCTCTGGACTTTCTGAAGGCAAAAAACCCCTTACTTTCAGAGCACAGCGTAAGCGTTGAGTAGGTTGGGAGCAAAACCCCCCAAATAAAATCTGATCTTAAACCCAAATCATCTCTGAAGAACCTTGCAGTTTAGGACTGAGGTAAAAACAAACACAGAAACAAGTTATTTCTAGCTCTTCATCATCTGTAAGCATAGCCTTTTGTTACAGTAATGCGGTTTGAGTGCTGGGCTTGCAGCTAAAGAAAGCATTGGACCCACGTACAGCTCAACAGCTGCTTTTTTGTGGTTAAGGTTTTGTGGTGATGCTCTGCCAGGTCTTACATTGGCTTCCTGCATATTCTTTTCTGTGACTAAATTTTATTTATTTATTTTAGTTTGCTAGAAATATTCACAGGATGTTGTTCTTCACCGTTTAAGTCTCCATCTTAATGTTTAAGACCAGCCTTTTTGTTTGTACAAGAAGGAAAGGGATTTCTTCCAGTTTGGTCTTCTTTTTTTTTTTTTTTTTTTTTTTAAAAAGAAAAGGTTAAAAAACTTAACAGTATGTATCTGTACCCTGTTTAGTCTAACTGAAGCTCTTCTGCAGCCTGTGACCACTCCTAATTAAAAGATTATCTTGTTCCCAGAATCCTGAACTGCTATGTAGTAAAAGGTAATAAATGGGACGAGACTGATTTTGCTTAGTAAACAACACACAGGGAGATCGTATAGCACATGGCTGTGCTTTTAAACCAGTTTTCAAACTCTGTTCTGCCTTACCCTGCCACTTGCCTGCCTTCTATGGGGTATTTCTTATGTTTTACTGTCTCCAGTTACATTTTGTGTGAGTGCTCTCCAGCTGCTTTCATGTGCCGGTCCTTGCATCTGAAGTGAAAGAACACATCTCCACTTTAATATAGGTTTAAAATAAGGGGGTGGGGAAAGAGCATCATCGTAGTATGTCAATAGCTTGGACACACTGATTACCGAATTTCCAGTATATTGTTAAGATGCCTTAGTTTGGGGTTAGGGGTGAACGACTGTAGCTCGTGACCTAGAGATGCCCGTGCCTGCTGATTAAGGAGGAGTCATTTAGGAGGGTGGGATTTGGTTTTGATGCCAAAGAAATAAGTAATCATAATCCTTGGGGCTATCACCTAGTCTAAGAAATGGTTCTTATCAGGTCTTTGTGCTTCAAAGTAGGCTTGAAAAAAGCAAAGGTGATCAAACGGTGCCCACTGGTGTGTTACCTGGATTACGTGGGTCGTGCTAGGTGTTTGTGAAAACGTTGGAATGATGCGGTGACTTTTTCTAGCACCGTTGCAGAAGGTGTCAGCTGTATACTTCTACCACGACTGGGTTAACAAGGTGCTTAGTTTCAAAAGCCTTTTAAAAATGAAATTATTAGCAGTTGTTTAAAAAGCTTAACATGTGTGGGAATCTTTCTCTTCTGCTTTATTTGCTGTGAGTGGTGTTGATCCATGTACAAAAATGACATCAACTCTTGCCTCTGGATCTACTTCAACAAGAAGAGAGCTTGGAGAGAATGGTGCCCTGCGCCCATTAACGATGCGTCCTGCTTGTTAATGACACGGAACATGGACTAGTTGCATTGTTACTGTGTGAAAGTGAATCACAGATGATGCATTTCTTCAGCCTTTTGTTCAAGCGTTTCCACACTCTTAACTCATCTACACGTGACTTGATGGTTACTGGACTCAATTTGGAAGCATTCTGCTGGACTCTATGTATCCCACTTCCCCCAAAAGATTGTTAATTTGAATCCCCTTCCAAGTAGATTTTGGGACTGAACCTAGTCATGTCTGCTTTCTGTGTCATGGCTTCAAAAATAAGCCCACTGCTGCATTTTAGAGCCTGTTCTCACTGGAGAAATGTTCAGTTGTCCCCTTTTTAGCTTTTTTTTTGTCTGGAAACCACCAACGTGCATTGCTTTAGAGAAGGATTTTATCTGTGTGTGATCAAACGGATGGCTTGTCTTGCTACTGTTAGTAATGAGGCTCCAGGTTTAATCTTCAATCTGATGCTAATTTCAGTGGATTTATTCTGAATTTGCACTGAAATACAATCAAAAGCAAAACTTGGCGTTACAGCCTGAGCCTAAATTCCATGTAACTTCACAAATCTCTTGGTGCTATGGACAAGCCAAATGTTTTGATTTCCCAATCTTAAATGATTTCCTGAATCTGAATAGAAATTACAAAGCCTTTGTGAACAGGTAAACTTCAGATAAAGTTCTGTATCAGATAGTTATCAATACAGAGGTGTGCCACTGCATCACGAACCCAGTTTTGCTTGCTCTGAAATGTATGGGGGGGTTGTATATGTAAGCAGAGATCAACATTGGTTGAAAGATGTGACAGCTCACAGACCCTGTACTAAAAGGAGGAAGGCCAGGGAAGAATTAACTTAGGCTTCTTCATGTGGGCAAGAAAACTTGGTCATTTTACAATGGCTCATTAACACAGAAAACAGAGATGTTGAAGGAAGCGATGATGTATATAATAGGATTGGATCCCCCTTTACCCTTAAATACAGTAGATGTGTTTAGTCCATGCAGTGACTCATGCTGGAATTAGAGATCAAAGGGATCCTGGCTCAGTATGTGTTCCAAATCAGTGAGTTCAATGGCAAATGTATTTGTCTGTGGATTCTTACGGGTAAAATTTGCCTGTATGTCTCTGAGGGGAGAAAACAGAACTGTGTCATTTTTTTTTTTAAAATGAAGCTTTCTCTGATACAGAGAACAGAATTTAAATTTAGTGGGCCCATGCCTGTTCAATCGTAGCAGTCAAGTCCTGACAAATCAAATCTAGTTAACAAAACCACTAGGTATCGGTGTGATTTTACATAGTTCTGTAGAATGGCATGGGTGCATTAATATTGAATCGTAATGGGAATATTTTAAGGGTTCAAAAAGCTATTGTCCCTATAACTGCTACAAGAAAATTCCCCCCTTGCAGGTATGGAAAAACCCCTTTATTTCCTCCTCAAACCTTTTCAGTAAAGCACTGGCCATATGATGAAGCATTGGGCAGTCTGGATTCCATTCCTAACTCTCCCAATGATTTATTTTCCCCCCTCCCCCCCAAATGACTATGCCAGAATCACCTCGCCTTTGACTGTTTCTGTCATCCATGCAGTTTTGAAACCCTTCTTTTCCTTTTTTTTTTTTTTTTTTCTTTCTTTAAAGAAAGGGAGAAAAAGGGAGTGCAAAGCACTTAAGAACTCCTTAATGCCCTGGAAAATGTTTTTCCACTAATCTGTATTCTTAACCAGAGTGTAGAACTGCCGGTTGTCAGTGGGAGACCAGCTTTTCTTGTTAAAAAGGACAAAGTGACCCTGGGAATGAAGTCCTACTTGCAGGGATGCTGTACAGAATTTTATCCTTTCAAGAATGGCTATGGGACGTAAGTAAGCTCATTTTGTGATAACTATCCCTGAAGGACAGCAAGCTCCTGGTGGCAGCATGTGATGAATCTGCAAATAAACCCATTTTCCTTCATAGCCTCTCTTCCCTTTTTAGGCATTAGAACCTTCTATCCATTTATATGCAATGCAGCCAGACTCTTCCCTGTTAAGTTTCAATGGCTGAAAGGAATTTACTGTCTTCTCTACTTACTGTTGTATGTAGGGGATTGTAGGAGCCTTACAGTCGTCATGTCAAGGTAGACCTTGCTGCTCTGGGTACTGTGAACTAGGTGTTGCAGCACCAAAGTGCTGTCATTTTGTCCTGGCCCTGAAAGAGGTGTCATCCTGGTTTTAAATGTACAGCATTTTTCTTTCTCCAGCATTCAATGAAGTATTAATTAGTGTTTGATCTTCCTCCTGTAAAATTCACAATGAGATATGGCTCTAGACCCATGGGTGGGGATTTATTCCCCATGGAGAGCTAGCATGGTGCTCTCGTTGAGTGGGCTTTGATTTAGGTGGGGTTTGGGTCCATGACTCGGCCTCACTCTCCTGTAATTGTAGGACAGTCAAAAGGCAGGGGAATGAGGTCACCGTCTCAGTCACTCTGTTCTTTCCACTGGCCTTTTGTATTAAAACCAAGTTTGTACTGGAGCTTTTCTGCTGTCCGTCTCTTCCCCTCCGTAAATAGCACAGGGTTGCCACTGGCAGTTTATACATACACACCCCCCCGAATAATAAAACTTTGGAGTGCTTCAGACAGCCTTAAAATTGGATTTAATTTGTGTGAGCTTAACTACCGCTTTCTTTGCAGCAGTAGGCAAACTGAGCTTACTCCCTTGCAGAGACTAGATGAGGCTTCGTAAGTCTGGGACTAGTGTCTTCAAGGGTATTCCCATGTGGGCAAGTATTCCCATTCATCAAGGGTTTTTTTTCATTGTTTGCCTGTCAGTTCAAGTACTAAACAATTATGCTCTTGGAAGTTTATGCAACTGAGACAGCAAAAACAACTATTATGTTTGTGTGAGTTCAAGACTGATCTGCCTTTGTACAAATACTTAAAAATGCCTAATCTTGAATTTTATATCCTCCTAGCTGTCATCTTTATTAATTCGCTTCCATCTAAATGGCATAGTACCATGGTTTAATGGTAATTCTGTAAAGGCTAGTCACCATAATTAACTAGAAATACTAAACTATATTAATCTGCCCATTGTGCTAGAAGTGATTAAAGCAGCTTAAACAGAGTGAGCATTCTTACGTTTCTTGAAGGACCGTGTGAGGAGTACTGTGTATTTCCTCAAGTGTCATAGGAGCTTTTGAAGAGCAGGTTATTTCTTACCCTTTGTTAATCCTTGTGTTCTTGGAATCCTGATACTGCACAGGAAAGCTACACTTAAATATATTTACCTTTACGTAGGTAATAAAACTCCAGTAGATAAGATAACAGGAGGACTATTGGGAGACTTTGCTACATACTAGGTGGGATACATATCCCACCTGCCTTCCTGACTCCTGAAAGCAGATAAGTGTTATCTCATTGTAATAAACAATTTCCTTGATTTTTAATAGGTTCAGTAAAAGTACTTAGTATTGGGGCAGAGATTAAGATGACTTCTAGCTCTCAGTTTTGAGGCTGGTTCTTAAAGGATATGGAGGAAGAGGGAGGGCTGAAGAACTGCAGCATGAATGAAGACATTGTGGTGATACATTGCAGCAGGATCTCTGGTTCCTTTCCGCAGAAGAGTAATCCCAATCTATTATCACTTGGTCTTATCAGAACTTTTCAGCATTAGTTTGAGGTGATAACAGCAGGGTGGTTACAAGATGGCTAGCGAAGGGAGTGGCTATATATAGGAAAACACTTACTTATGAAATCAGTAAGTCAAATTTTAAGTCACCCTTTATGAGAGCGGATCTTAAAATACCAGTGTTTTGACTTTAGTACAGGTTACTTTCGAACAGCTAAGCTTAGCTAGTGGTACATTTAATTACATAGTTCAGTGTTTCTTTACAGAAATGGAACAGTTTTTCCCTAAAATGGATGATTTGCCTGAATACTGAAATGAGAGAAGTTAAGACTATATGTTGAAAAGGAGGTGGGGTTTATGTGTTAGTAGATTGCAGTAGGTGTTGAAAATGATGCTGTCTCTGATCATTTTGTGCTGTGCCAGTGATGTGTTTTTTTTTTTAAGGTCACCAGCTAGCCCAAATGTGACACGTGCTATTTAGCCTGATGTATTCCTGAAAGCAATCCTTCAGAAAGGCTATGAGTTTAACTAGGATTTTTTTTTCAGCTGTTAGCTGTGGAAATCAAGCAGACATCCTTGGTTTGCTCTCCAGAGCAATTACTGTGTAAACCCCTCTTCGTGAGAGGTCTAGCTGGTGATCCTTTTGGTGGAACTCAACTTGAAGCCCACAGACTCAATGTGTACCAGTGCCAGAAAATCCCTGCTCTGTCTGGAGAGCAGGAGACCCACAGTGCAACAACAGTGCTCCAAACATCCAGGTTTTCCTCTTCATAGCGGATTGCCGTGAAGTCATAAGGCTATTGCAAAAAGAAATAATCCTCACCCTACATGGGAAAAAAATTCCTGTAGTTAAAAGCCTGCTAGATTACTTCTCTTAGAGCTGTGATGTAAGAGTCTTCCATGTAGTCATGTGCATCAGCTGAGATAATGCACTATTTTAACTTGGCAGCCTCCAAGAGGACATTCATGAAAGCTTTCATTAGGTGGTTATAGAAAATAGAAAGGAAATTCATGCCACAGAAGTTTGCCTGTACTTTCCGACAGCTTAGCGTTAGATCTTATTATGGCTTTAAATCTCTTTTGTAACTACTTGTCTCCTTAGCTGCCAGACTTTTGGCAAGGTGTCTGCATTTTGCTAAGAGTCCTTAGCAGCAGTAGGAGGTGAGAAATTGCAAGTGAAATGTCCTGAGCGCCATAAAAAAAACAAATGTATTTTTAAAATGGTGATGGTGTATATTAGAGCACACCTCTATGACATCTTTTTAAAGTTGCTGCAAGGCTAGAACTGTATGCAATTATACTCTTTTGTTACAGTAAGCGTCCTTGACTACAAGTAGATTTCAAATCTGGTTTATTGTAGGTTTCCTTTTTCTTATTCTTTTTCTTCCCACCCAAAAGCCCTCCTCCATACTATTATTAGCTCTTGCGCTCTGGGGATAAAAGAATGGGGGAAAAAGAACTGAGAATTAGGGATAAAAAAAAAAAGAAAAATGAGGGAAGGGGGAATAGCTACCTGTGGAAAAATGGATTCTTCTCATGCTGCTAAAGACTAGAGGGAGAACCTTGAAAATCAGCTCAAGTCTTGTGTACTGGATTTTATGTAGAAGCTATGAAGATCTTGGGGTCCCTGCCTTCAGAAACAGGTCTTGTCGAAATCGGACGTGGTCACATGTGCTGGTAATACTTTTACTGACCTGTTAAGATTTATTAATGGGTATTTTATATTACTCGTCTAAAATTAATGTGCTGAAGTGGAGGCAGAGGACTAAGAGTTTGAACTGAGTGTGCTTAGGGAGAAGAGAACAGGATGGGATTTAGAAACCACGGTGTATCAAGGTCAGATCACTAGTTAAATTTTATCATGGAGGGTAGGATTTGAAAGTCATATTTTGTGGCAGGCTACCAAAAGCTTTTATTTATTAAAAATATTTGCTTAACACTACCTAGTGTGCAGTTTACAATGGTGTGGAGTTTATTTTCTCAAGTACTCGCGTTAGTAGCCTTGCATCTTAGCAAACTATTAAAACTGTGTTGAAGGCCTGGAATAAGATTGATTTTTTTTTTTTTTTTTTTTTTTTTTTTTTTTAAGCTAGTGAAGCTTCAGGTTCTGGGGCAGGCATGCTGGTGCCTATCTTCTGCTGTTTAAATGCATTTGATGAAATTAAGAGCATTAAGCAATTTTTAAGTTTGCCTAGACAATGGATGGATTTTTCTGTGATTATTACATGAGTCAGTTATAATAATCCCTTTTCATTGTGCAGTTTCGGTGCTGAAACTGAGCACTGAAGTATTGTTGGTAACTCCCTTATAAACAACCCAACTTCCAATTTGCAGGAGAAATTTTTTCTCTCTCCGTTCTGTTCTACTGTAGCCTGTATTTATTTCAGTAATGATGTGGATGTGGGAGATGAGCTGTCCAAAGCAATCACATGGCTTTACTGGGATGCCGGGATAATAGCATACTGTGTTCCACAGTTCATACTCCTCGTGCAGACTCCCCTTTGTCTGCACGGGGTCTCCAAAAGGTTGTTTTGACCTTTTCAGTGCAGGAGATTGCAACTCTACAAGTTTCTCACATTAGCACTTGTACCAGGCTATTTCTGTATGTTGACCAAAAGAATTTGAGATGATGAATAGTCTATGCAATAATTGCAATATGATTTAAAAGCACTGGATGGGCTACCATTTCCTGCCCTGCTGTTGCAGGGTTAGCAAAAAAACTACTTCAAGATGTCCAACTTCTGCTTCTCATTTGTTCAGAGATGCTTGTATGTGTCTGCCAGACCCACATAATGAAATGTAAACCCCCCTGCCATACCATAGGTGGGTAGATAAACATAAAGCAGTTTCCCAGGAGGAGTACAAAATAGTGGACAGCTTTTTGATTTTTGCGGAAAGTAAAAACCCTGCCAAAGTCAGTGCTTTTCCTCAGGGTCATGGTCTCTGCTCTGTTCTTTGTCCCTCACTTAAGTTTTATAGCATTTGTCACTGTATTTCGGTAATACTTTCTTCAAAGAGAATGGTCATTAGTCAGGAGTAGTGAGTTTACTTGGATTAATTTTACAGCAGTTTTATTTGTGTGCCTGTGCCAAAGTGTTAGGACAAAACACCTGAGTGTTTGACATACTAAATACCATAAAATTTCAGCTTGTTCATAGGCAGAGTTGTAAAATAAATATATATGCATGATCGGCTGTCTTTATTGCATGAGGTTGGTAGTACTTATGTTTACTAGAGATTTCCTGACATGGGAATTTATTATTTGATAATTAACTTGTAGCTAGCAGTGCTATACAGCAGGGTAATCCTGTGCTTTTCAGATTACCTGTTTCAAAATGAGTCAGAGTAATCACTTTATCTGCAGTTACAACAACAGTTTTATAGGAATGTAATGTTCTTTGCCTTGGCTGTTTCATAAGCTGCGCTTGCAGTTGTCTTCTGCAGGCCTGGAGTACGCCGAGCTCTTCTGTGTACTTCAGTGGCAAACGAGATAAGGGTTTGCCATATTAATGTGTAGAAATGAGGTATTTTCTAGAAAAAACAGTTTGATCGGACAGAACTGATGTGAGCATGGACTCGGCTATGAGCTAAAAATGTGAGCGTAGTACGATGGCTTTTGAGACCGCTGATCTCTACAGAAATGGGATTTTTTTCCTGATTGTACTAGCTGCTCGAGTTCTCCTTTTCCTCTTCAGTTTGTGATGGTGCTGGTCGGTGGGTTGCTGGCATGATGAATGCTCTTCAGCACCGTGAGACCTGTCAGAGGTAAATAAGAATAGCAGGATGGGAAACAGCCTTGGAAATAGGATGCTGTCCTCCAGTAGAGTGAAATCAGGATGTGTCCATAGTACTAAATTTCCTTTTTATTGTTAATAGAAATAGAGAGAGAAAAGGGAAAAAAATAAGCGGATATACCTACAAAATGGGGGAAATGCCTTGGATTTAATTCATACTAGAGGAAGAGAACTGACAACTTGAGCATTGTCCCAGGAAGATTGATGATTGATTAGGCTACAATAAAGTATTTACAAACATGACTTAATTCTGCACAGTTGAGCTAAAAAGAAGCCCAAAATGCAGTGATTCTCATCAAAAGTGATTTGATTCTCATCTCATCAGAAGTGTCATGCTGTATTGGTCTATGTCAAATGGGTGCTTGGATATCAATCTTATCAGACATTTTGCAGTTACACTTAAGCATATTTGCTGTGCCATGTGTATGCTGTATCATATTCCTGGAATCAGAGCTGACTTGCCAAGCAAACTGTCTGTCTGACATTTCCTTTCAGAATAAACTGTTGCTGCAGGTATCTTGGAGGCACAGACGTGGCGTGGGAAGGTCCTGCTCCCCAGCAGTTGCCTGAATTCAGACGAACTGCAGAAATTGAGTATCCTGTCGGCGTAGGGAATAGTAGTTGCCTGTCTTAATGACTAAGAGCAGCTTCCTCGAAGTTGATAATCATAGGTAATTTAATTGGTTTGCAGCTCTCATGTCTGTGATGTGGTTCTGATAGCTGCAAGGCTGCCTCAATAAAACTATGGGCTGATCTCGATAATTGGAAGTTTGAAGTTCATCATAACGTTTCCCTTTTGCAGTGGGGAGCTCCCTAGAGGTAGGCTTTTGAGCCGTTCTTCTTCTGTGTTGCACGTTTTCCCCCTCCCCACTTCTTAAGTCTTTGCTTAGTCTTGAGCTATTGGTATTTTTCTAACTGTAGGCTGTTTTGTCCTTACCTTGCTCTCTTGGCTGCTTTTCCTTTATTGCCGAGTAAATCCTTAGCCCCCACCAAAGCAAGCCCACAGGCCAAACTTGTAGGCCTCGTGTTTGCCAGAGTTGCTTTTTTCCACAAGGCTCTTTTGTTAGAAACAGTTCTGGGCCAGCTTCAGTCACTGCTAAGCTTACTGGAAAATGGAAGGCAGGCAGTCCCTGCTTTCTCATGTTACTGAACAAATCCCTCTCCCCTTCCCTGGGGTCTCCTATACACAGCGAAAAAACTGCATTTCAGCTGTCAAAAACTGCAATGGATCCCCACTGCAGAATTATTTGTTCATGCTTAAGAGACGTATATTTGTTCAGGGGTTGTAAACACTGGCGTGAAGATTTTGACAGGAGTGAAAAATGAATTGAAGTTGCTGGTGCTGAGGGCAATACAAGTAGCGTTAATTCTGCCTGCGACACTTCCCTGCAGGCTGTCAGTGCCCACAACTCTGCTGAGAAGCAAATGCAGCTTGATCTATTATTTCTTGTGTTTGTGGTTGCTGGGACAGGTTGGGCACAAATTTGTCAATCTGTCTTGACATGCTGGCAAACACAAGAGGAGGATACAGAAAGCAGTGTTTAGTTTACCTTACGTATTAGTTCCATTGAAATTACTTCATAAGCCCTGCTCCGAGAGCTCACAATCTGATGGTATCTTACCAGCCGGAACAGTTTATGACTAACCAGAAACCATTTCTCTGCAGGAAATGGTTGTGTTCCTGTGATCAGCACAATGGTTTAAGGTGTGGAGGGCACTAGTGATAAAATGTGACTTTTAATTATGGTCTGATTCTAGAGTATGGGTACTTCATAAATAAAGATTGAATAGACAGGAGGCCTTTTGTCGTTTTGCTCCTCAAAGCGTAAAGGCTCTGTTCCTCCAAAGCAGTTATGGTTTCCATGTGCCTGAGATGAATGGGAACAGCAGAAGAGCCATGCAGAAATGTAAAGATGCTACAAGCTTGCATGAAACACTAAAAAGACTTACCTTACCTGCTGAGGTTCATTTCAGGAGAGTGTCCTCCTGGCCACTGCTGGTAGGAGTTGTGGCTCTGAGCACTTCTCACAGGTTTAACCTGTTAAGCAGTATTTAAAATCACTTGTAGCTGCAGAATAGGCAGGTCAGTGATATGCAGGTTTGGGTTATGTTGTCATGGGCCCAATCTTTCTCTTTAGGAGAATATGGAACAGGTTTAGAGAAGCAAAGAGTGAGAAGGAGGAAGTTGGGTGAAATTTTCCTTTCCAATGAAAGTAACTTACCTACTTGCAGAAGTTCTGAACCCTCTCCTGCAAGAACAGCTTAGAAACCAGGATGCTGATTGGGTTATAAACACGAGGGAAAAGGCTTCTTTGCATGGCACTTGTTTAGTTCAGAGCTCCAGCCCTTCCGTGGTCTGAAATGGAGCTGAATCGCAGTTCTTCGGTCAAGAGCAGTTAGGCAGTCGGGGAAGATGGTTCTCTGAATGTGGCCTTACTTGAAGTGAAAGCTGGCCAGCAGTGAGCTTGATGGCTTTATCTGTTTTACCCTTTTCTCAGTCCACCTACAGTGAAAAAAAAAATAATCATTCTTTCTTTTAAGGCGGCAGTATTTCAAATGAATTTATTAGGATGTGACATGGAAATAGAGTACCAACATTAATAGCCTTGGATGCACTGGTAAATGGAAGACTTTCAAGGGTTTTTCTTCTTCACTTGGTTAGTGAGGAGATTGAACTGAAGTTCATAATTGGTGCTTTTCTTTTGCAAGGACAGGAGATCTTTTAGGTGCTTCCTCTGTCAGAAAGTTGTATAAAACACCATGAAAACATCCAACAGCAGCCTTAACCACTGTGTTAGACCTATTTTGAATAAGTGCCTTGTGTCTTTGTTCAGGGGCTTCTGTGTTTGGGGCTGGGTGCAAGTACAGAAGGAGAGGTGCAAAGCTTATCCAAGTATCAAAAGACACCTTAGGTTTAAAACTGACCTGTATTTAGTGCGGTGTTGTTTGCAAGAGTAAGTCATGCGTATGACTTGTAGCTGTGCAGCTTAAAATGTGTTTAATGTTGCTGTGAATATTGCACAATTATATGTAGATTCTCCTAATGTATTAAAAGCACCGTCATTTTCTTTATAAAAGAATGCAGGCATGGCTGTTGCTTCTACTTGAAGTTGTTGAACTTCAAGTGACATTATGCATGGCTTTCGTTTAAACACCTCGTGTGGTCAGGAACAAAACACAAATGAACTTGCAGATGATTTTTATTGTGGTTCCAGTAACAGGCTGGAGCATCTTTCCAGGTGTATGTAATCGGGAGGCATAATTATGAATGTTTTTCTGTATAGTAAGTCCTCTTAGTAATTCTCTTCACAAGCAATTGCTGTTGTTCAAAGGCCTGTATGCTGTTTTAAGTAGAGCACAAGTCTGGAATAGGACTTTAATATTAACCTTTCCTTATAATGAAACACCCAGGTATTAACAGTGCAAAGGGTACGAGTTCTGCTATACGGTGATTTTTACCTGTATCTTCTAGACCATTGCTACAGGTTCAAGGATACACGATCTTGATGTTTAGGAAATTTGATGCTGCAATGACTGACTTCTAGCAAAGAGATTCTGTGGAGAGGATGTTGCTTGCAACAGGCAAGAAACATGACTTCATTCAAGAGCGCTGTTGTGTTACGGCCAGGCTTTAATGGAATCAGATGTTCACAGTAAATTAATACGTTTTACATGGAGCCCATCAACTAACATTTAATTTGCTTCAATAAGAAGTCAGGGCATGTGGGATCAAAATGGTCTGTGCTTGGGATAATCTGGAAGAATCCCTATATTACAGCATCTTAAAAATGCTCACTTAAACAAGAGGTAGCATTTGTGAATAAGCTAATTGCTTAATGCAATCTTATATCTAATTTAGTGCTAAACTAAGGCTGGGTAGGAAAATGATCTCTTAAGCAACGATTGTAAAAGCAGAGAGAATGGTGCATTGTTTTTGTTGGGTTTTTTTCTTAATAAAGCAAAGAAGGCTTCATAGAGCTTTTTTTAAAATGAAATCCATCTTGCATGGTCCAGTTGTTTAGAGCTAATGAAAAGATGCAGATGGCTATTTGTATTTACAGTCCCAAACTGCCTTCTTTTACTGGGAGTGATTAGCGAGGCTGCAGAAATAGGTGGTTCTCTCGATTAGAAACACCGCTGCAAATGGTTAAATAGAGACTGACGCTGCAGCAGAATCATAAAGGTTTCTTTGCATCTGTCCAGAAAGTCTAGAACATGATGCTTTCTTATGCCAAACGACTGCAGCATGTTTCTCTCAAACAGCATGCCCTGCCCAAATTTCTGTCTTGGCAGATTACAGGATTAGGCTGTGGATCCTTTTCTGTGGGAATCTAAGTTTGTACATCTGATGGGCCGTTAAGTCAATTCCAATGAAACCAGTGTATAATAACCAGTTACAAACTGTAATGTTGATAGTTATTATCTAGGTGTTGGAGAGGGGATTAGTGGGCATGTTACTACAGACCCACAGTGAGAGGCGGCACGTAATGACCGTGAGTAACGCGGAATGATTACATCGGTTAGGCTTGTGCATGTTAAGTGTTAAATCTCATGCCAGCACCGGTGAGCTGTACGCCTTGCCATTTGGAGTTCCTGTAAACAGCGTATGGGCGTCGAAAAGATCCCAACACGCAAAAGAACAAGCGGTGCTGCCGCAAAAGAAGAGGAGCACAAAGATGTGTCTCTAACCTCTGACGGCAGAGCACGAACCCTCCCGGGCAGCGCTGGAGGTGTAATTACTTGGTCCTGCCATAGCATGGGTATTTTATTGCATCTTCTTGCAGGTGTGGTACATCAGAGAAGGCATCTTAGATGCTTCATGTCCAACAGATGAGCAAAGCTGGGTGCATCTCGTGCCAAAAATGGAATAGTGGTGGCTTAGTGTGCAAGAAAAAATGCTGTTCCCTAAAGTAGCACTGACAGTTCATCCGTTCAGTTTGTTTATGTTTTCAGGAATCGTTAGCTGTTAATATTTTCGTGTGCATTTTACAGTCATTGTCCAAACTAACACTTTTGTTTCCTGTTGCGGACTTAAGCACTCAAGAACTATCAGGTTTCCCTTTCTGTTACTTTTCTCCCCACTAACTGGTGGGCAGACACTCCAACAGTAATGAAGCGGAATGAAAAGCTTCAGAGTCAGTACCTGAGAGAATGGCGGGGGAGAAGCTTAGACTGCTGTAAATGTTTTCTGCTGTTCTATTCCGTGGTTTTCTTTTCTGCATACCATGAAGAAGAGTCTTGGCTTCCTAAAGAGTTTTTTCTTATGGAAAAAATGTATTGTCATTAAATGTTATTTGAGGAATATTTGCTTCCTTGGGGGGGGGGTATTTTTAATGAAAGAAATAGTGCTGCTGATGCCATCAGGCATCATCGTTATCTATCAGCTGGTTTACTTGTGCCTTTCTGCCTTGAGCAAAACTATAATTAAAACAGTAGGTTTGTATCTGGGCTATTTTGTAAGCATGTTGTCTGTTGCTTAAATAAATGCCATACTCGCATCTAAAATCCTGGGTTTTAAAAAGAAAATTACTGAACAATTTTTGGAAAGGCAAACTTCTCTAAAACTAGCTTTCTGTTCTAAGGAGGTTCTGTGAATCTGCTCCAGTAGGTGATTTTCTTCACTGGTCTGTATTCCTAAACTTGATGATACTGGGAGAGAAGGAAGCTGCTCCTGTTTGTTGATGCAGGTATTCAGGGAGCAGGAAGGTGATTTGAAGCTGCTTGTGTCAACATAGACTGTGCAGCTTAATTTTATGAACGTTAAGGCTTGAAAACTTAAAGAAGCTTTTTAAGGGACATTATCCAGTTCTTGAGATGTGTCCATCGGTGTAGAAGATGTTAGTATCTGTGAACTGGTAGCTACTCTTCCAATTTGAAGGGAAACACGTAAGTTTGCGGTGTGACTCAGCTTTACAGAGAACACCGCTTTAAGCAATGTTAATCCTAGCTGACTATTCATGTGTTTTGTTTGTCTAATATCCTTGTAACGTAGCTATTCCCGTTAAAGAAAGCCAGCATCCTTTGTTCTCCTCTAAGCTATGTAAGACATGACTGCAGAAGTACTTTGGGGCCTGAAGCTGCAATGACTGAATGCTGCTGGAATGTAATGCGTCACATCTGGTAAAAGGGGAATAGATCCATAGCTTCCAAAATTCAGACTAGCCCTTTACTGGGGGGTGGATAGGTGGGAGTTGGAACTAAAACATCCTTGGAAAGTGGGAAAGAAAGAAAAAAGCTTGGTTAGATTTGAAATTCATATTGCTGCTTTTTTTTTTTTCTTTTAAAAAGAAATAATTGAAAATATAATAAGAAACCCTGAAGTCTGGTAGATTTAGATGGCAACGCTTGCCTTTCTGGGTCAGAAAAAAAGATTTTTGGATACAGCTGGAAATCATAGCAATTGATGCATCTGAGCCAAGAAATGAGTGTATGTGAGAGCAGCAGGAGCAGCTGGCTGGTTAATATCCCACAGCGAATACGTGGAGACTGGTGGGGTTTTTAGCCTATCGTGCGTACAGCCATTTCCCTTGTGGGTGTTATAGCCCAGGTCATTCCTGCCGCTGCTTCTCCTCCTGTTAGGAGAAAGGAGAAGCAAAGGAGTTACCAGCAAAGATCCAGCAAAAGAGTTACCTGTCTGTTCCACTTCTGCTGCGGAGGTGATGAATCAAGCGGTGTTTCCCCCTTCCTCGAGATGAAGGGAGCACCAGCCTTTGGTCCCTTTCGTCAACGTTTTAAGCAAGTGGTGTCACTGGTTCTGTTTGCTAAGGAGCAGAGGGCACCCACAGCCTGCTGGGATTAAGACTTGTGGAAGACTAAGTCTTGTGCTTTTATATGGTAACTGAAGAGAAAGATATTGATTACTGGGGGAATAATTTAGAGTATGTTGAATATTAAAGACATTGGAGCCTTAGTTAGCCATCTTCATAGTGGCATGCTGACCCCTTACCACTACCTTTGTTGGAGTGTTTAGTAGCACAGCTGCCAAGGTCCCTTTTAAAGTCTTGTGTGTTACAGCAAGTACAGGGTGATCATATGAATGAGTAAGCTTTCTGTTGTCTCACTTCTTGGAAGTTTAAATGGAGAATTAAACCTCAGCTCCATGGTCATCCTCTACCTTCCCATCTGTGTCTCTTCGCTACAAATAGTCTAAGGTTTAAGTGTGACAAGAAAGTTAAGATTGGCATTTTTAGCTGTTAAATGAGGTTAATCGGCTTGGTAGTGGGTGAGAGAAACGTGCTCTGAGGTTAAGAATGTGATACTCATGGTTAGCAGGACCCTTACTATTGGTCTGGGGTTAATTTCCTTCTGCTAGGCGTGAACTTTTTGGTTTAAAATTACCCGATCGTTTTATTTTTCCTATGATTAAGAGAAACACAGAAGTTGTGGGGAGGGTGTGTGTGTGTGTAGAAGGCGGCATCCTTTTCCTCTTCTCTTGAAGGCTTGAGTCTCACGGAAGGGAATTAGGGCTGTAAGTCACTGCTCTGCAAAACACACTTTTAAGTGTCACAAAGAAAAGAAATGGAACTACTGGAATTTCTGCAGGATGAGGAAGGTTAGTCTGCTCAGACTTTGAGATGTGTAATTTTGGCAGCTGCCCAGAATGGCTGAACTGCTGGGGATGAATGCTAATCCTTTTTGCTAGCTTTTGGCATAGTCAGTAAAAATATGCAGATAACGTTTTCCAAAAATACATCCCTTTGTTTTTTGCAGAGAATGCACACTGCACTGTGGGGATGCAAATAATACGGCAGGATAACCTGAATGCAGCCAGTATTCCTCATTTCAACAGTTAAAACCTTGAGAAGCAGCATATCAATTTTTGCAATGTCTGCTTGACTTCCATCCAGAAATGACAGCCTGCTGGCAGAAAGACCAGGAGGAATGATTAAAGCCATGCAACACTCCTTCTGTAACAGAAGGAGACCATCTTACAGATTGTGAAAATAATTGACCACTTTAATTAATTTCACCTTCTTGACTTTTATACTAAAATCTGAAAAATGAAGTTACTATTTTTATAGAAATGTACATGTAATTAGTAGTCAAAAAACAAATAGGATATGGAAATATGAGCTAACACATTTGATGACAAATGCAAATTTCAGCCTAAATATTTTACTCTGCTTGGCAGTAAATCGTTGCTGGTAAAAAGATGCACAACAAGTCTTCCTGCATAAATCAAACTTGAGCTGTACAATGGAGAATTCGCATGCTGTTGTGTCGGATATTCCTGCACCACGATAGCAGGAA
>NW_009260790.1:2839570-2858752 GCF_000687185.1 Egretta garzetta
ACAGTCCACCCTGCCTTCTGTTTCAGATGGGATTAAATTTGCAAGTTGAATGCAGAGATGTCTTGAGTAGCATAGTGATTATGCATGCATCAAATCAGCTGCCTCGATGGGAATATCCCGCAAGCTAGCCATCGCCACATCTCCTTTGTGGTTATGAAAATAGGATGGAACAATGCATTTTGGCAGATTTAACCATGCATTTTCAAGAATGCTTTGATTTAATAGATTTCTGGGCCCGTGGTTTGCCATTTTCAGTTCAACTATAAAAAGCCTCGCATGGCAACAGAAATGATCATGATGGTACTCAGAGATTACATTCACGGGATTGCTTTTAGTCTTGTGGTATCCAAAGTTTCTTTTCCAGGGGTGTAATTCCTGCTATGATAATAGACTGGGAAAGTCTTGTGTGACACTACTGCCCATTCAAAAAGTGGCACACATTTTACTTTCTCCCTCCCGCCCAAACTCAAACTATATCCACATGTATGTGTATCATCACGTTTTCAAGAATCTTCACTTTTGAGTTAGTACTGTCAAATACTGGGTTTTGCTCTTTAAAGGGTTACAGTGCTTAGAAAGAGAAACTGCTGGATATTTTTACCCTTAATCCAATAATGAAGTCAAACATAAGGATGCTTGTAGTATGAGGTTTAATTATACCGTTTGTAACCATAATTCCTTTTCGTCTACCCTTTCAGTACTGCAGCAGTAGAATACCCTGCACTCGGGGATGCTTGTCCGAGTGCTCTGCTTGCAATTGTTAGTGCTGGGAAATGACTGAGGCATGTAGATTGCCAAGGATTTTGATGCAGAAGGCATGTGAATTTATGAATTGATTGGACCGAACAGATAAATAGACAGCTGATTTGGATAACTTACCTTTAACTGGGTTTTTTGGTGTTTTTTGGGTTTTTTTTGCACTGAAGATTTCCCACTTTATTTGCAACCAAATATTGCATAGGGGATCAGGAAGAGTGCTGATCCCAGTGAAAGTGGCTTTAGCTTTTATTCTCTTGCAGACTTCATGTCACTGGTGTGAGGGTGTACAAGTGAGGGGGACCATCTGCTTTACATTTCAAATAACTGTCATCATCCTACAGCTAGGGAAGACTTGTGATTTTGGGGGGCGGGAGGAAATTACTTTTCTCCATGGTTAACACTTCTCCTGCAAATCTTGTCTTTCAGATGGGAAGAGGAACTGACGAGAAGAATGAGTCTGGAATCTATTGTAGAAACCTTGCGAGAGGTAAGTTTTGAATAGCGTGTATTGAAAGGTATAGGTTTTCTCTGCACCTTTTATTGTGCTAGTAATTACTTGAATTTGTTTAATTAAACTTTCTTCTAGCTAGAGCAGCTGACTGCATTGCTGTGTGCTAGAGAATAGTGTTCATGTTTGGAAGCTGAAGCAGGAAGGTGCTGAAGTTTGTGACAAAGTGAAATGTGGGGGTGGTGACCGTGCCTTATCAGCCCTGCTCAGGTTAAGTGGGGAAGCATATGTTGGCCTGTTACCTCTCTGAGTTCTTTGTGTGCTTTCTCTCGCAGGAGGCGCAGGAAGCGGAAGCTCTCCAGGAGGAGTTAAATGAAAAGATTGAGAGACTGAAAGCAGAACTTGTGGTCTTTAAGGGTCTGATGAGTGATGTAAGTACACTGGAGAGCGGAGTGGCCAGCTCCCACTGCCTTTGTGAAATGTGTGTGTCATGCAAATGGCTTCATTCATAAAAAGGTTATGGTCTTAGTGAGTGCTGCTTTGTAGTTAGCATTATGGCTGCCGTTATGATCTAATGCATCAGACAGATCACCCTTCCCCCTGCTTCCTGTCTGGTCTGTGTAGAGATGCATTAACTTGCTGCTTAGCCCATAACCCGGACTCTTCCCTCCCTTCCCCATACTCCACAGCTGGCAGTGCCGGCATTCAGATCTGCAGCCGTGGAAAACAATGTTGGAGAACTCGCAGGTTAGGGTAAAGGGTGCAGCACCATGCAGCACCACATACTGCTAACGGGGGATTTTGCTCTGAATCATGCAAGAAAGTCACATTCAAAAAGGAACACGCCGTATGTGTTTCCCAACTCCCTTTATGAAAGCTCTGAAGAGACTAGCCCCCTGTCACTGGTTCAGGTATCTGGCTTTGTCTTCAGTGCTGCTTCGAACTATTTTTATTTTTTTTAAAATACTTGCTTTCTCAGCAATTTCGTCATGTCTCATTAGATACTGACTTTCCTTCAAAGCTGGGGGACTATGACTGGATAATTTTCTTACATTCAGACATACTGAGAGCATGTACTCGTGCAGATACCTAGAAACTTAAGCCAGGTGAACATTAAGGTGCCTTTCTCTGTAAGACTGAAGTAGTGCTGATGCCAGTTGTCTAATGAATATGTCCAATTATGCTTATTTATACTGCAATTTTGTGTAGAACCGCTTCCTTCTGTCCTTATACAAGCTTGCAGAACCTGCTCCCTGGTGTCGAATACATTCTCTCAGGGCTGCTAGATCTGTTCATGTGAAATTCAGCAGTTAGCTGTCTCTTCTCGTGGTGTTTAAGGGAGAATAGGCATGCTTGGTTAGAGACAGTGTGAAAGGGAGAAACTTGTTAGGGCTCCATCACTGTGATGACTTTTCTGCTGAGGAAGAAACGTTGCTTGGTGTGTATAAAAGGGTGCTGGTGAATGCAAACATCCTCCTCAACTTGAGAGAAAGTGTGCTTTGGGTGTTGGGAACTCTGTAAAGTATGAGAGAGCCTAAGGAAATGCTTGTTTTGAATCCCACTGTGTAAATATTTAGAGCAGAGAAATGCAAAATGTTGACTCTTGCTTTCCTGTGGATAAGAATCGCTGGTACCTATTCACTTGATAAGATTGTGTTTGGAGTGTGTCAGCGTTTAGAGATTTCTTTTTCTCAATGTGTTTGGAAAACAAAAATCTCTAAATTGTGCAAAGGCAGCTGGCAGGGGCTGGAGAAGAACTCTTCTCTAATAATTTTAAAAAAAAAAAAAAAAAAAATCCAAACCTAAAGCTTTCTTCTTGGAAAAGGAGGTTCGGTATTTAAGAAAGCTGTGCAAAGAGTTTTTCTGCTTTTCTGGTCAAAGTGGAAGCATTGCCTAGCCATTGAAGTGGTACTTTCCAACAGAGTAAGTCTCGTCTAGGCTGGAAAATATGCTTTTTATGGAACAACGTTTCTTCATAAGGAGCCAGCTGTACTGTCTGAGTGGGAGTATCTTTTATAAATTATGTTTATAATTACTGCTCAGAGTGAAGCAAGACAAAATATTTTTCATGTAGAATTTTTGCTAGGCTGGAAGCCAGGTTAATGCCAATGAGGAATATTTTCTGTGTCACATACTTTCATGGATCTCTTTAGATCCGGTCTTGATTTTATGATCTCACATATACCTCTTCAGTATGTATGAAGTTGCTGCGTAGCCTGGATTCTGTTTTAAAAGCAACTTCTCCTTGCAGGCACCGTTTTGCATACTCACAGGTTTTAGATTTCATTCTATTCTGCACGTGCTCAACAGGGGTTTTCTCCTCCATTTTTTAAGCTTTATTGACCCAATAAAAATTTACTGTTGCCACATGTAGCAGTTGTTTTGGGGTGGGTATAGGTTTTTTGGTGGCAAATCAGTGAGTTGAAATTTTATTAGAATCAGGTATGAATGTTAATTGTTAGCTGTCTAGTCTATTTAGACTGTGCGTGTACTGCCTTTCCTGGCGAACAAGATGTAATATTGTTTAAGAATGGTATGCCCTGGGGTTAGAGAGATACTGTGGGGTATCTCTTCTTTCCTGAACTGTATAATAATAGAAGATAATCACTACTGTCCTTCCTGCAGCCCATGACAGACCTGGACACAAAGATTCAAGAAAAGGCCATGAAGGTGGACATGGACATCTGTCGGCGAATCGATATCACAGCCAAGCTGTGTGATGTAGCGCAGCAGCGCAACTCTGAAGACGTTTCCAAGATATTCCAGGTGATTAGGTCATGAATTTTCCATAGGGTAGGACAAGAGGGAGCAGTGTTAAGGAGTGTGGTCCAGGTCATTTTCCTTTTCTTGACATTTCTCTATGTAGACGTATTTTCTTCTTTCTTAGTCTTGAAGTGTAGCACTCTTCTGCAGAAGCTGCTGTAGTACTAAGAGCACAACATTTAGAGAGTTTAAAAAAAGAAGTCTCAGGATGACCTTTAAGACATGCTGTTAGTTTGATGCTAGTCTACAATGAATGCAGGGAAAAAAAGCGTTACAGGGTCTAGGTTTGTCTAAATGGCTTCCTCACATTTATTCCCTTCACAAGTGAGAGGTTTTAAGTTTGTAGAACCGTCATCTAAATGTTCTTATTTCTGGCTGAAGCTCTGTGGCCAGAAATAACGCTTCTGTGGTGGTGAGCTATGACTGCTCTGTGAGACTAGAAACTCAAGTTGCTTTCCTTGACCTGTTGTGGCTCCTTGGTGCTAGTAGGAAAGTCATTCAATTTGCTCCAAAAGCAAGGAGTTACAGCTCTGCATGGAGCAAACCTGTAACTCCTATTGCAGTTGATCTTCTGTCGTAACTGCAATTTCAACTGTGATTAACCCAGCTTCCTTCTACTTTGGTCTGAATGTGTGTTGTTCAGTCTTTCAATAACTCTGATGCTTTTCTCTGTATAGCGATGCCATGTAGTGTGCTAAATGCTGTACAAAACCACAGGAAAAGATCCTTGTGGTCTCTGCAGGTTGTGCTTTCTGGCTATAGTGAAGTTGCCTAAATGTTTGATGGGGTTTTTTTCTTCTGTATCCCAAAAGACTCAAATGTCCTTATTGTGCTAGTGGTTCCTTCTCGTCTTTGAGTAGAATTGCTGTGTCTTTCTGCTCAAAGTTAACGGCAGAGTGCACTTTTGGTGAAGCATGCAGTGGTTAAAATGATGGGCATGGAGAACAATACCAATAAAGGACGGCTTATATGCCAAGTAGAGGAAAAACTACAGTAGGTTGGGAGCGGACTGGGTGTTTGTGACTCTGTGGCACCATCTGTGAATATCTTTTATGTTCACAGTCCTCAGATGAAGAAGTGATCCTCTGCACCCTTTGCAGGGCTATCATTTGAGTTCTCTGCACATCTATGAATTGAATTTCATTTCTTTGAGGTTGTCCAGGCATTTTCATGATTCTGTTAACCCTTCTTCTGTCAACCTGAAGACTAGCAGTCTGCCTCTGCCAATGGGGTGGGATGACTCTGAAATAAAGGCTATCTAGAAAGGCTTCCCCTCTACTCTTTTGTGGTGGTTCAACGCTGGGAGCAACAGCCTGTGGTGGTGGCAGGAGAGGGAGAGTTCTGTCATTGCTCTCAAGCCTGCTGCCTGGGCACTCCTGCCAGCTTACGCTTTTCCCCTATATCATTCTAACCTCTGCATGTTCTCTGGTAGGGTCATAGGCTGGTGTCAGTGAACAGACGAACATCTGTAGAGCGCTGGCAGCCTGCAGCTTGCTTTGCTCCTCGCCGTTCTGAACTGCTTCCTTGTGCTCTGTGTGCACCACTCATTAACAGATGCAACTCCTGTCTTGAATAAGAGCGATCCCTCAATTGCCTGGGAACTGCTGAACAGTTATATTCCCTCAAACCTAATGCCTCTCCTTCTTTATTTCCGCCCCTTACGGCACAGCGCTTCATCTGAACCTTCTAGTTACTGCTCTTCTCTCCAATTAAGGTGACTTCCAAGAAGAAAGAACGCAAGCTCACATCTGATGATGACCTCTCTGAACAGGATGGAGACAATGGCAGGTTCTCTGACGATGAGGTCAGCTGTTCTTTGAACATCACGGATGAAATGAAGCGTATGTTTAATCAGCTGTGAGTATCTTGGATGATGTGGGGAAAACTTATTCTGAAATGCCTAGTCCCAGAACACCTGAGCTGCCAGCATGGTACATACCTGAAGGTTTTCTGGAAGTTTAAATAAAATTAACTGGTTTTTGTTCCTCCCTTAAGTAGGGTTAACTATACAGAATATAAAACCCCCAAATATCTAGTTTTACTACTATATGCTGTTATAACAGTAGCAAAAGAAGAAACATGCAACAACAAAAAAAGTACAAACCTTGAGTCTGTTCTGTATGTTTGGCTGAGCATTAGATTTCTAGAGTTTTGGAAAGAACCTTGCTGCCGCTTGGGCTGGACAGAATTTGGCAACGTCACTGAAAGCTCAGTTCAAAATGGATACAAACTTCTCTAGTATTTTGCATGATTTTTCAGTTCGGCTGCAGGCAAATGGTAGGGGTGGATCTGTCCACTGTTCTAGCAGTGGACAACAGTTTATAGATTCCAAGACTGTCGGTGTTGTAAGACTTGCTGCAAAGTCTGGTTTCCCAAACTGGAAGAATTGCAACTTATTTTCCCTAAAGCTTCACTCCAGACTGGAGTGTTAGGAAGCTTATAGCAGCTGAAAAGAGACACTCAGCACCTTGATGCTACACAAAGCAGTTGAGAAAGCCAGCTGGCAATATGCCCTGCTGTTCTCTTCCCCTGTTCTAGAAATGCTGGAGATCACCATAGCCTGGTGAGGCTTTTGAAGGGTCTCTGCCATTTTCTTTTGGTGGAGGAAAGTCCCAGCAAGTGCTGTAGCTCTGACTTTCCTAGCATTTGAATATGGGTGTCTTTGCCAACTTCTGCAATGACTGCAGAGGGAAGAATTCCCAGTGCTTTCCCACACAATGTAGGACAGTGTTTAATACGTAGGAGTACAAGAAATTGTCTGAGAAGCATTAGCTCCTCTTCTGTTGTCAGCTGTTGCCAAAAGTTCTGTTTTCAGGGGCTGTGTGTCTTTCTGCCTGCCTGAATTTGACATATAGGAGGGCATGTTTTGTGCAAAAGGTGTAGGTAACTCCTCCTGTTAGGACTCTTGTTTCAGATGTCCTTAGGCCGTTATTAACATTCAGTGTGATAAATACAGATTTTTGACTTCTCCACTGCTAGAATTCAGTGTGACAGCAGATAATGTGTGGATTTTTTACAAAAGCAAGAGGCTAAAATTCAGCTGCGAGGTTTGTAATACATTTAGTTTTTAGTTTTGTTCTTAAACCTGTCTTGTGATACCCAGTTTTTATTGGTACTGTTAACGAAATTCTTATCTCCTGGTGGGAGAAAGTGCTGTAGGAATCTTGTGGATGCATTCAAATTGGGTTGATCTAGAGCAGTGTTAGCGGCTGATTGGAGATGGTACATTTCTAAGGACGTCCGGGTTTGGGGGCTTTGTGGAGTAGAAAATAATACCTTGCAAATAGCTGAACAGTTTGCCTCATTAACAGAAACAAAGCAACTTGCATTTTATCTGTAATGAACTTAATCTTTAGGTGTCTAGTAGTAAAATGTCAGCTTTGAACAGCATGTATGTCTGCAGTAAGCAGCAGTCAGGACTGGGAGCCTTTGTGCTCTCTGGCAAAGATAACTTGCAAAAAGAAACTGATTTGAAGAAGCTGAATTGCAAAAGGCACAATCATGTATGTCCGAGCTTATTGGGGTTTTGTAAAATTATCCTTTAAAGTCATGCTGAGTATAGGCAAATAGCCTGTCTCTTTGGCCAAGCTCTTCAGCCTCCTAAAGACAGTACTGGACTCAGCTTCCGGACCGAGATGTTATCTGCTTAAAAGGAAGTGAACTAAAGCAACAAAAATGCATCAGTCTGAAATTAGCAGATGGCTTCTGGGAGCAATTTCAGATTTTTGTCAGGCCTCCTTAACGAGGACAAGAAGCAGCTACTAGTGTTTCGCTCTGCTGCTGTTCAAACCAGAAGGGACTTCTGAAACTTTCCTTTATTGCACAACCGACGGTACTAAAGGAGCTTGACCAAATAACAGTGTTAAAGGCCACTCTTGCCACTGTTTGTTCTCAGTCTGAAGTGGCTGTAGTAGTATCTTTGCTGTTCAAGTCAACGATAAGTATTTATGCTCACCTGCACATAATTTTGGGGTTCAGTTTTTTCATAGTTGTTACTTTTGAAAATAATGTTTTGAAGTGCTGCAGGGAAAATATTGGCTGAATGTCAACATGGAAATCAGCAGGGAGTCTTCTAGTGGCTGTTTCTTGTAAAATTCCGCAAACTGTGTTTGGGCTTATTTTCCCATGTATGAAAAGAATAGTTTAAAACGTTTTTGTGGTTTTGCAAACAGGGGAAACTAATGTGCAGCACCATCTGGAGGACAGAGCTAGGACTGTGTACTTGAACCAGGAATACTAACAAGGATCTTTTTATTCTGCTTTGGGGTGGCAAAGAGCCCAGGAGCGAGGGACTCTGACAGTGGTAAAGCCTGTTTGTAAAAACTGTGGGGAGTTTCAACTGCTGCATTGTCTCCTTCTTTCAGTTCTCATAGCCCCCTTTTTTCTAGAAGATTAATTGAAGAACTGAGGGAGTGGGGCTGGAGTAGTTTTCGCTAATGCTTTTCCTGTTATCTTAATAGGCGCGAGACATTCGATTTTGATGACGACTGTGATAGTTTAACGTGGGAGGAGAATGAGGAAACATTGCTTCTTTGGGAAGACTTCACAAATTGCAATCCTTCAATTGACCTCCAAGGAGAGGTGAGTTTATTTTATTATTTTCTCAAACTATTCTCTGCAGAAACTGTATCCCTCACTGCTCTTTTAGCCATTTGAGCCTTTGGATATTTGACTGGTGATCTAGTTTGCCACGCAAACTTGCTTTGATTTTAAAATCCTCTTAGTGCTTTCTCTCTATGGTTGCTTTTCAGTCTGTGCAATCAATTTATTTGTCAAACTTCATTTCTTCTGCTCTTTCAAACTGAGTATTTAAAAGTATCAAGCAAGTGTCAAAAAAATCCAATGCATCTAGCTGTTATAGGAGCATCACACAATCCATCACCCTAAGCAGTTGGTTATCTGAAGCCCTATACCTTCCACACCATGTCTCATGTTCTCTGTAGATTATCATTCACACTTTAATTGTCAAAATAGTACACATAGTGTGGGGGGTGATACTGCACAGTTATTCTAGTGGGGAGAAAAATAAACTCAGTATGGTCTGTGGAATATGTTAAAGTACATCCAGCCTGTCACAAAGATGCTGAGGTTGCAGGACTGTGTAAAGCCCCAGGGATCTTCTGAACCTGTGAATCTCGTGCTTCCATCTTCCCAGTCAATAGGAATCTCGTGGTACTGGTGGATGATAAACAGCTTGCTTTTAATCCTTAAGATCCCACACAAAGTAAGCTAATGGCTGCATGCTGCCTCATTCAGTGGCTCCCGAGCCTTTTTAGGCAGGCCTAAAGAGAGATAGGAATTGCAAGGTCTGGCTTTGTGTGGGTAGTCTTAAACGTGACGCTATTATTTCATTATTGGGTAGCACGATAGCGGTAGGTAAGAAATAATCCTGCCCTCTTCCATCACCGCTGTAGTGTAAAGGTGCTGAGGCAGCAGTCTCCTGAACGTTGTCTTGTGTGGACTGTCAGGGGTGTGTTAATTTACATCTTCCCATTTGTGTATCATCTGGCATACTCTGAAACTGCGGAGATTACTCAGAAGTGCTGGGACTGCAGAAAGCAGCGTACTTAGCTACATGTCGTCTTTTGAGCAGGGAGAGTGGCAGAGTGATAATGTGTAGCCATGTGCTGGAATTAGTGACAGATTTATTTGCATATACCCATGTGTGCGTGTATAAGCACAGCTATCAGAGGAATATTGCCGAACTCAGACCTTCTGTGCGAGAACTCTAAAGGTTTTAAGAAGCTTAAATCCTTCTAAATGAAAATTATACAAGGAAAGGGTAGATTTGTCTTGTAGATGGAGATTCAGAATAAAGACTGCTCCATCTGTGCCTGGTCTTTAACATAGCGCTTTACATGCCTGAATCTTCCTTCCGCTGGCTTTATTCCTTTCAAGTTCTTACGCGGCGCCCTAGCCACCTTCTTTTATGACCTTCCTCCTTAAAGCACTTCTGCATATAAAAGGATAAGTGGGATGATTCTTGTAACTATGGGCTGGTTAGCCTGATGTTCGTAGCAGGTATGATCCCGATAAAGCTGCGGCAGACGTGGCCAAAGGATGGGAACGTAACTAATGCTCATCAGTGCAGTTGAATTAAATTGATGATAATTTTTTTTTCTGGAAAAAGGAGGTAGGTAATAGCATGAAAGAGAGAATAATTACATTGTTTTAGTCTCTTGGTAACAGTGTGAAATAGTGCTATGAGTTTCGTAGCCCGGACTCTACTGTCAGTCTAAAGCAATGATGATACAGGAGCTGTTGTCTGGCAGGGTGTTTCCTTTGGGACAGCATGTGTTCTTAACGCGTGATATTTTCATCAGTAGTGTGCTGGAGTGAGCTTGCTTTATCCAGCAGTTGAGGGAAGAATTTCAATAGGAAACAAGGCGTGCAGAGCATACGTGTGAGGTAATGGGGACTGAAAGGACTTCAGAGTAATAATATATAATTGGAAAATGAGAATTCCGGTGCAAAGCTCTAAGCAGTGGTGTGGTCAATGCAAGAAAAAATTGTTTCATGGCTGGAGAGCAATTACAGTCTATCTATAAGCGTGATCAGACTGTGAAAGGTTCAGGAAAATCCATAGGTTTGGTTCTTTGGCATGCATCAGGTATCTGTGTTTAATTGCTGGAGCCTTGGTCTGTAGGTTCCTTTATCTTTGTCTGTACAAAGCCGTGATCGTGGTACAAAAATGTGTTTCCTGGTACGTCAGTTTTAAGAAGCAGGCTATTACTTGCCTATGTAAAAATGTATTTAAAAAAATCTTTGCATGGAAGATCATAACAACCTGCAGTTTTGAGTGAGGTTAAATAAGAAAATCTTCAGTCTACTACTGAATTCCTTGTTAGTTTCTTGCTAATTCTTTGTGTTCTCCTTTCCCCCACAGGAAGAAAACCTGGGAAACTTGATCCACGAAACAGAGTCTTTCTTTAAAACGAGAGACAAGGAATACCAAGAAACAATAGGGCAGATAGAGGTAAGGAAGTTGTTCATGACAATATTAATTGTTTCTAATGGAGAAAACCAGGCGCGGTGTTCTGGTCCAGTATACCCACAGAGGGAATGTGGAATGTCTGTACATCTAAGAATGCAAAGGCATTTTCCTTTGACATACACTTGTGGGTTTTTTCTAAATACCGTTCTCTGTACAGCCTTATTATGGAGTAAGCATAAATCTGTGGCTGGTGGAAAGAGAACCTTTGGAACAAGAAGAGTAAAATGCATTATTATTCTTTCCCCTATTTGTCACACTGGGAAATGCTTTACAAGATGCGGCCTCAGAGGTTGCCAGACACAACAGCTGTAGCTTCTCAAAGTCTTTGCCCTGCCTAGAATATGCTTTCACTCATTACTGCATGTTGACAAACAAGATGCCAGGCAGCAGAAAAAACTTGAGGGCTGTTTAAAAACAGTGTGGAGCTCTGATTAAAATATACTTCATAAGCTGATGAATACACTGGCAGTATACAGCACTGAGGTTAAGCATATATTGTGCGGGTGTTTTGCATTGGCTCTGGGCAGCTTTAGCATCCCCAGCAGTATGTAAAATTGAGCAAAGCTGGGAGAAGCTGCTAGCAACTTGCCTTAGGCTGATTATTTTCTCTTATTTCTTACAGCTGGAATTGGCCACAGCCAAGAGTGACATGAATCGCCACCTTCATGAATATATGGAAATGTGTAGTATGAAAAGGGGCCTGGATGTACAAATGGAAACCTGTCGTAGGCTTATCAAAGGCTCAGCTGACAGGTAATAAGATATTACCATTCTGCCTGGGGTGCTTCAAGAATTTATTTTGCTCTTGTTTCCTGCCAAGTTGTCTAAAGGCAGTAGTATCATTTTGTCCTAAAGCTTTGTCCTCCAGATAATCTTGTTTTGTTCAGGGTCAAATACCAGTCTCAAAAGGAACCCTGTAACAGTGTATAAGTTCCTACACACAGTAACGCTTTTAAGGATTCAGCACCTATTAGTAAAACTCGGAATGTCACCAATGGGACTGTGTAAATGGACTTGCCTCTCTTCTAACTCGGACAGACTCTTAGTCTTAGTGTTATAGACCTAGAACTCTTCAAACAAACAAACCAACCCCCAAATTAAATCTTGACTATGGACTTGCACAAAGACCTTGTGTTTTAATCTTCTCGTGCGTTAAGAATCCTATAGTGTGAGGGATTTTTTTCTTCTCTTGCTTGGCCCTGTAAAGATCCTGGCTTAAAAGAAGTTGATGATGATTTTTTTTTTTTTCCAGTTTTCAAGACTGTGCTTATTATGGATGATGAGAGCCTCTGTAGTATGTTCATTGGACTTAGATTGCATCTCCTATCCATAAACCTAGGGCAGCCTTTGTCTGCATAGGCAGTGGTGGGGTGGCAGCACACATGCTTAACTTTACTACTGATATTTACTGTTAACCCAAAGTTTAATGTTAATAAAGGACATTTTAAATTGTTTTGGGAAGTGAAAGCAACCATTTTCTTTAAAGGTATCTTTTTTTTTTTCCTTCTGTCACTGATAGTTAATTTTTTTGTCTAAACTTTTCTCTGAATTTTTTCTACAGGAATTCTCCATCTCCCAGTTCTGTAGCCAGCAGTGACTCAGGAAACACAGATGAAATTCAGGATGAGTTGGACAGAGAGACGGATGTGGAGCCCATGGTCAGCTGATACGTAGCTGGAGCTTTCCAGTGAAAGGGAAGACACAAGAAAAGATAAAAAAACAGTACACTGATGGGGGGAAAAAACAAAAAAAGACTTGTAAGCCCTTGCACAGGGTTTCTAAGGACTCATTCCTACACGCATCCCCACCCCACCCAAGGATTGGTGCTGTAAATTTCTATTGTTATACAAATCATAAATGCAGAGTCCTGTAAGAAAACATGGTGTTTTAATTGTGCCTTTGCCCCAAGCTGAGCCACTTTGAGCTCCAGTGGAATATTAATAGCAGGTGTTTTTATAAAAAAATATTATTTAAAAAAAATCTGGTAGCAGCAGAAAATGGTGCTGCAAAGGCTCTGGGTATTTCAATAAGCTTACGGTTTTATTGAACTGCTGCACTGATTGGCAAAAGGAACACTGGCAAAATGAGAAGTGAACCCAGCACAATTACGGTACAATTACCAATGTCTGGCACAAAAAAGAATGCCTCTAAATTGAACTGTAAACATTTGAAAATAATAATGGGTTTAGAAGACAGCTTTTAAGATTAAGCAGTTATACAATATTAAAAGGAATTCTTCATTCCATGTTTTTGGGTGAAGGAGCCTTTGAGATTTGTACAAGCTTTCTGCTAGACTCCAGAATCGGACAACGCAGGTCTCAGCTCGGTGGCAAAGCAGGTGGACAAAGGAGGGTTCAGTGGGGTGGGACTATCACTGATAAACTACTATGCAAAAAAAAAAAAAAAAAAAAAGCTCGCCTTATTTATATGGAATGTTTGGTCCCTGCTGAGCTACAGTTATCTCTTGGGGAAAGGAAAGCTAAAACCACATTTGCACATGTTCGTTATCTGTAGAGCTTCTTTGAGGAGGAATGTCGTATTACAATGCCTTTGTTTCCAGTGATTGGATTAAGAGGGGAATCAGCCCTTCAGTTCCCGTGTCGTTTTGTGTTTTCTTTTTTCAGGATTTTTTTTTTTTTTTGAACCATAGTGTTTGCAGATATTACTTTGCTGACAGGGAGATAACTCCATTTTATGCTGCTTTCATGATGTTTAGAGTGGGATAGATGAAGCATCAGGATAAACTGACATGCAGTGGCATAGATGTAGGCTTGAGATGTGACACTGGGAGAGTTCCAGACCACTGTTTTTCGGAAAAGCTGAACATCAGAAAATACTGTAATCCTTTTTAGGGCATAGTAAAATGAATCCCAAACTACTGCTGCCCTAGAATTAGGGAAGAACAGCCATGTGCTTTCTCTGTGAGAAAGTGAGAAGACCTAGGCTTTGTCAATCTTTCTATATTTTTACAGAGGAGAAAGCAGCATCAAAAGTCAGATGACTTGGTGGTATTTGAGGAAACTCTGGCATCATCAAGCTGTTCATGGTTATTAACGGGAATTGTAGCACCTCAGCCAGGTAAAAACAGGGTATAAACCTCAGCCAATAATTTTTTTGTTTGTTTTTTAGACCAAGATTGAAAGTGTAGTTAATACTGCCTAAAGGTAACTGTGTAGTTCACTAGCAGTTGCAAGACTTGGAGTAAATACCAAATGTATTTTTTTTTCTGCCAGGAAGCTTAGAAATTGCTGTGTAGGAGTAGTGCTAGGACTGGACAGGGAAATACCCGATTTAAGCACCCCCTCAGTGTTACGTAAAGGTAAGCTGGCCAATCTTTGTAGCTTCCTGAGTATTGTTTCCAAGCCTCTCTTAAGTGTTGATCTGAAATCGGTGGGGTTGCATTGTACGCATACAGCCAGTATAGATCAGCGTTGCTTTCTTCCGAAAAGAGCACAAGTCTCGGCAGATGGCGCGTTCCTGGGCAGAAATGCCTCTCCGTCTTGCACAGCTATGCAGAGGGGCAGGACCTCAGGGGGTTTCTGCTCACACTGCAACGGCGGGTACAGTAATGTCTTCCCAATTTGAGTTTCCTGTGTTGCTGCCTGGAGTTTCATCGCTGTTCAGATCCGTCTCCTGCTTGGACACGCTGGTGCTTTTAGGCCACGTTAACCCAATGGGCTCCCTGTGTTTTTCAGAGTGGGGAGGAACACTGGGATGATCCATCTGGATCCACAGTGCGGAGGCCATGATCCACAATCAGTGGCTTCTGTCCAAGAAAATGGATCCAAGGATATTCTTTTGGTTTGCTTACCGATTGAAATACTCAGTGCAGTTATTCATAGGGGAGCTAGCAACTTCTTGGTTCTTGTGGTGTGGGTTAGGGGCTTTTTCAAAGCCTGTTTCATCATATAGACATAGATAACTTTTCTCTGGAAAAGAAACCTTATTCCAAAGTGCTCGTTCGTATTATTTCTTAGGTGGCCAAAGTGGTAAATGCCATGTTCACTAGGGCTGCAAGTTGGGGTGGGTGGGTAGGGCAAGAGATGTGATATTTTTTTGAGGGGGCTGGGACTGCATGTTTTCAATAAAGTACTCTTAAGGTTTTCAAGCCTGTATGAACTTCAGCTGCTAATATGTAGTTTCTCACGAGGCTGAGAAACCATCTGCCAAAGCTGAATGTCTGTAATGCTTTAGTGACTTTGGTGGAGGCGTTGTTAAGCAATCTACTTGCACAGTGAATCAGCCTTGTCGGAGGCTGTCGTTCAGCTCTCAATTATGAAATGCTCTTTGGTACTGGAGAAACTGAGCAATTTTATCCGCCGTCCGGCTTAGCTGCTGTTTTGGGTTCTCTTTTTTTTTTTTTTTTTCCTTTTTCTCTAAAACTCAGTTGTCTTAGTAGGGAAAAGACTGAGTGTTCTTGAAACTAGTAGCTGGTATGTTGAGGGTAGGAAAGAATATCCTCGGTTTGACAGTGAGCGCCAAGTGAGGAAGCAGAAATTGAGCTGTCGAAACAAGCTAGCTGTAACCTACAGTTTATCTCGTAGCCATAATTATGAGGAGCATCTGTAATATGTTTTTGTTGGTAAGTGTAAGGGATGTGGGTCTATAGTAGAGGGTATAGAAATAATGTGTACGATGGTGATGTGTATGACTGTAAATTACCATGGTTATTGGTGTCTGTTTCTTATAACCATATGTAATCCATTTTTAAAGAAGAAAAGGTGTTTTCGTAGTTGGGATTGGGGTTTTATTTTCATTTAGGCTGTGTAGGACTCAGTGGATCGACCTTTCGGGAGTTAGGAGGGTTGGTCCTTGATAGTTTCCCTCAGAGGTCTTTGGTTCAGTTTCAAGCGATGCTGCTGAGTTAGCTGACAGTGGTCCTGTTCTGTTTGCGTTTAACCACTCTGTAGAAACCAGATCAAAAGCTTGCCAGAAGAAAATTGTGAAAATGCTGGAAATGATTTTGATGACCTCTTTCTTTTTCCTTTGTAAAGCTGTAAATACTTTATTTTTGTTTTCTATTCTTAATGCGGTGTCATATTGACACTTTTTTAGACTTACAATCAGAAAATCCTCCTCATTGTTTCTCATTTTTTAAAAGGGGATTTCAAGGAAGCAAATTTTTTTGCTTGTTAGCAGTGTGATAATAGATCAAATTCCTAAAATGGGTTTGTACAAAAAATGTTTTCAGTAAACAAGTGGCAGTTGCTTTTGTGGATGCATGTTCAAAAACGTCCAAAGAATAATGTGGTACCAACGTTTTTTCAAAGACTTAGTAATTACTCATATTAGTTCACACAACAAAGAAACAAAAGTCTTTAGAAAAAAAAAGTGTCGGGGGGAGGGGGGGAATGTAATGAAACTTATCTAAGCTAAATGTGTAATCTATTTATAAAAAACACAGTATATATTCTATTTTTATTAGAGGTTTTTAAAGTGCAAACAGAATTCTGTTAGCAAATGCAATTATTCCCTTGTAAAGTATCTTCTGCTCCGACGGGACTCCAAATTCTCGAACGGTTTCAAGCGACAACATGGAAACCATCTAACACGTGTGGCTGTGAAGCACTCGCCCATCGCTCCCTCAGAGCAAGAGAGGGGGGAAGGAAAACAGGTTAACAACTTCTCTGTGACTGCAGAATTACTGCTGTTGCCCCTGTTGGTGTTTTTTCTTCCCCTGATTGCGAGGCATTCTGCTGGCGAGGGTCAGGACCTCGTTTGCTCCCCTAAATACCAGGGGCGACTGCAGCACAGTACTGTTAAAATCTGCCCCAAAGTGGGTTTTGTGTTCTACCTGGTTGGAAGATAAATTGTGTTTGTCTACACCAGTATAAATTGGAATTAACATGATGAAACAAAATAATAGATCAGACTCGTGCCTGAATATAGATCTAAAGCTGCTAATACGAGATTATTTTTTTTTTTTGCATAACCATTCCTGCCAGCAAAAATACAAGTTGGGTCCAAGGTTGGCTGAGGAAAAGCCACGGCGATCGGTGGGTGCTCACAGCCTTGCCACAGCGCTGCGGTCTCTGTAAAGCAGCTATTTCCTTATGTTTCCCTTGGCTTTGGAATAATGTAGAAGAATGTTTGTGTTGGAGCATGCGAGGAAGAGAATTGCAGTACTGGGAAGTCTCTGACTGTGTTTCACGTTTGAGCGCTTCATTTTAGAGCTGAATGTTTAAAGCATGGTTTATCACAGCAAAATTAAGAAATGATAGTGCTTCCGTGGTATAATAATACCCCGATCAGGATTTTCCACATATTGCTTCAGGATTTCTGGTGTTCTATTCTTTTGCACTGGTCCAGGACTTGGTTGCAGGGGAACACGCAGGTTTTAAAAATGTTTGCCTTCGGTGTTAAGTCACCCAGATTCTTGATTTTTAAGCTTGTAGTAGAACGTAACCTCTGTCAGTTTAAGATCTAAATGAGAAATTGCCAATCATGGCAACACGTCGTATCCTGGTGTTAATAGCGCTGGGTTTAGAGGTGAACTAGAAACACTACCTGCCAGATTCTCAGTTCAGTCCCTTGCCAACCCGTTTCTGGAGAGGAAAACCCCGAAGGCTTGAACCCAAGTCTTTGGCAGAGTAGTGAAGAAACACTTGATTATTTCTTTTTGTCTGTTTTTGTGTGTGGTTCAGTGTCTTAAGACCCTTCCGCACCTGCGGGAGCCTTTCAAAGCTTCTCTTTTGAAGAAGCAACAAATTCTGTTTAAGAAGTGGGGTATTTGATGCTTCTAGAAATCACGATTCCCTCCTAATTTGAGGCACTCCAACAGTGAAGCACTTGTGTAAGCAAAGGTGGTGCTTGTGGGTCTGGCTGGCTCCATCTTTGGAGGAAATAATTGTATTAATGTTTAAAAAAATCGCTGGGGTGGCTTCAAACCTGTGTCATTTCCACGGCAGAACACCCTGGTAGCACTGTGCCACAAGCCTGTGGCTGCCCAAACTGACAATCCCTGCACGGATTTCACCTGAGATCCTAAAATCCCTTTTTTATTGGTGTTGAGGATGATTAAAAGCTTGGTCACTAGACACACTTCTTGCGTGACGTGGTTTCACCAACAGAGTGAAGTGCAGTGAAGTTCTGCCAAAAATGATTATTTATTACATGCGATGCAGTCCTTAAAACACCGCACCCGCGGCTACAGTGTATGCAGTGAAGTTCTGCCAAAAATGATTATTTATTATTTAATGTGTTTAAGTGGAGGGTATTGATGGCTCCTTCCCCATGCTGTGTCACTTCTTGTCAGTTCCTCTTAGGTCATGTAAGAATTTCTTTTATACACATTAAACCAGACTACTGATCAATGTGGAAATGAACCTGTTTACCGTACTGTTGTAAATATTGTGCTTTATATTCTGTATATTAGCTTCTTTTAAAGAAAAAAAAAAGACTTAACTGATGATGCTGTTTGATCTCTGGTGAGGAAAGGACGAAGGATGAACCAGCTCCCACGCTTGCTCCGGAGTCGAGATGGAAATCGATTTTCCCCTGTGGCTGGCAGTCTGTCCTGGGTGTCTGTAAGCAGACCGAGCGGTACACATGCTTACTGGCGCTGGATTTTGGACCATCAAAGGCTTCGGAAACCTAATCCGCTTCAGCAGGGACCCTGGGAAACACCCGCAGCCAGAGCCAGAAGCATTCGCACTCCTCTGGGTTCCAGCGGATTATCTCCATTTTCCTCTTTTAGTGCCAAAACCAAGCCCACCGACCCTTCCAGCTCTGCTCTCTGCCTCCCCCTACACCGCTCTGGTCTCCCATCCCGCGTCCGTCTGTCCATCCGTCCATCCTGGGCCATGCCGCCCCTAGAGCTGTGCATCCTTCGTCCCTCGACCCATCGGTCGCGTACCCCCCGGGCGTCTCTGCGCAGAGGGGCGTGCGGGAGCTTCTCCATGAAAACGGGTTACAGTTGTTCTCTGGTTACAAGGAAAAAAAAATCCTATAAAATAAATACCAAACTCCTGGTTCATGCCTGTGCGTGTTAATTCCGGGGTGGCCAAAGCTGCATTTGGAGCTGGAGGGGACGGGAACCTTCCTCTCTCCCTGGCCCCCAGCCCAGCGGTGGGCAGGTGAGGTGGGGTCCTCAACATACCCCAAGCCCCCCTAAAAATGAGGGGGGTTCAGCTTCTGCTCTTGCAATGCTGATATCCCTTGTTCAGGCAAAACCACCCCAGGCCCACCCCAACCCCCCCTGCCCGGGGCCCGGCCGCCC
>NW_009260790.1:2859400-2859782 GCF_000687185.1 Egretta garzetta
TTCCCCCCCCCCGCCTTTTTGGGGGGAATATTGCTGAGGTGGGCGCTTTCACGCTCCAGCCGGGTTGGGAAACGCGGGGCCCGAAGCTGCCAAGGCCCAGCCGCTCCCGGGGGCGGGCAGCGCCAGCCCGGCTCTTGCCCCCGCGCCCTGGACTTTGCCAGGAGCTGGCGGGGCCTTGGGCTGCCGGGGCAAACGGGGTCGATTCGCGTCGTCCATCAGAAATTCCTTTTCCAGCACTTTCTTCCTAGCAGGGAGAAGGGATATTGGCTGGGGGCTATGCCTGGGCTCAGCTCCTGGCTCCGGCGCTGTCACCCGGCGGGATGGAGCGGAGGCGGGATAACGCGCTGCCGCGCCCGGGCGTGCGTCGCCGGTTTGGCCGGGG
>NW_009260790.1:2860096-2870395 GCF_000687185.1 Egretta garzetta
GTGGCTGGGGTCTGCGTGTTCAGCTCCCACCACGCTGCTCTCCTCCTCCTCTCACTTAGGCCCTCGCCGACCTGAAGGGCAAGACAGAAGCCATCCCGTGCGTGATCGGGGGAGAAGAGGTGTGGACGCCGACGGTGCGGTACCAGCTGTCGGTGAGTTTGGGGGAAAACTTCTTTAACAAGTGAGAACAGAGCGGGGGGATGTGCCCAGCAGGAGAGACTGATAAGAGACTGATAACTATGGGGGTTTGCTTCTCTTTTCAGCCATTCAATCATGCGCACAAGGTGGCCAAGTACTGCTATGCTGACAAGGTGAGCGCACCTCGCTGCCCTCCCTTTTGGGTGCTTTTTCGGGGGGAAGCGGCAGCATTTTGCCTGGGTTTAGTGAGCCTTACCTCGCTGAGGGGTTGCGAGGCTTGTGATGTGGCGTGATGTGCTCTGGGTTGCTCTGAGGTTGCTGGTGAGAAGTCTGGATGAAACGCAAATAAATTGCTGCTCAGATTGTGAGCAGGGAGAGGCTCTGGGGGGGAGCATTGGCTTTCCAAGTCCCAGGGGTCCTGGAACAAACCCGTACCAGGAGCTGCAAATCTGGGGTCGTGATGGGAAAATGGCTGCTGTGGTTTGTGTCCAGGGACGGATGGGACCTCGCCTTCCCCTCCGACCTGGTGACGGAGAGGTGGTGGGTTCCTCCTTGCTGCCTTTTCCCCTTTTCTTCCACAGGAGCTCATTAACAAAGCCATTAACGCTGCCTTGGCAGCGAGGAAGGAATGGGACCTGAAACCTGTCCAGGATCGAGCCCAGATCTTCCTGAAGGCGGCTGACATGCTGAGCGGCCCGAGGCGAGCAGAAGTGCTGGCCAAAACCATGATCGGGCAGGTAGGGGAGATGCGGGATTGACCCAGCGGAGAGCTGGGGTGAACGGGAGGGAATCTGGGGAGACAGGAGACAGGGAAGTAGGGCAGGAAGAGCTGCCAAGGTATTTTTTGGCACTGGGAATGGCTGTAGTGTTGGAAGTGCCTGTAGCTGTGCTGCGAGGGGGAACAGGCTGATCCTGAAGCTGATCCTTGCCTGAGAAAGAAGGGAGGTGAGGCTGGGAGTCCTCAAGCTTCGTGGGAACGGCGTCAGCTGACGTGGGCTCCGATTATCAGGGTTGACCCTTGCGAAATGGCCCAGCAGCCCTGGCTTTCCCCAGGGAGGTACTGAGGGGCTGTGGGGGAACACGGGTGGATGCAACATCCCCTTGCACAGGCATGGGCAGTGTTTGCCTCCGCTCAGTGCAAAGGAGACGTCATGGGACTGGGGCTTGTAGGAGGCCACATCTTTCGGAAGTGAGCACATGGTCTGTGTGAGAGAGGCAATGCAACCTACAAACCACATCTGGATGTGCTGTGCCGCACCGCTGCAGCTCATGGCTGCTGCATTCCCTCCTCCCCACCCTCCCTTCAGTGCTTTTATTTGATGTGACCTCTCCCGGCAGGGTAAAACAGTCATCCAGGCAGAAATCGATGCTGCTGCGGAGCTGATAGACTTCTTCCGATTCAATGCCAAGTACGCCCTGGAGCTGGAGAACAGCCAGCCCATCAGTGTGGATGTCAGCACCAACAGCATGGTCTATCGGGGGCTGGAGGTAAGAGGTTGTCCCCCACCACCTCTGGAGCTCCCTTTTTTGTCCCAAGCTGTGGTTTCACACCACGGCGGGAGGAGGCACCATGCTCCCACCGCTCCTTTTCCTCTCCCACCCACAGGGTTTTGTGGCAGCCGTCTCTCCCTTCAACTTCACGGCAATCGGCGGCAACCTGGCAGGGGCTCCAGCGTTGATGGTGAGTGTTGTGGTGGGGAGAACCAGGGATGGAGAGGACAGGCTGGAGAAAGGCTGGGAGGGGGACCCGGTCTCTCCGAGGCTGCAGTTTGCCTGGTCTGGAATCCACAAGGAGCCAGTTTGGCCTCCCTGCTTCTCTGGTGCCAGTTGATAGGACACACCTGGGGTCCTGCTTATGTTGGTCCCCTTGAATTCAATCAGCTGTCTTGCAATTAGACTCGGGTGTCTTTAATTACAAGAGGGCATTCTAAGTGGCTGGATGGACAGGTATGATGGGGGAAGTGTTGGAAAAGGAAAAACTGCCCAAAACCACCTCCTCTGGGGTTTTCACTCTGAACCAAGGTGTCTTTTCACTCCTAGCTGGGTTTTAGATCCAGAGAAGGTCAGGGTGCTGGAGGGGGAGACAAGAAATACAGCAGGGTTTTGTTTTCCTGCATGGTGCTTGCTCTGTGAATGGGGCTTAGGGTGCTGTTGCAATGCAAAAGTGTAATCTGTAATTGCTCAGGTTCCTCTTAGAGGGTGCTTTTTGGGTACGGCAGTGCCTTAGGGTGAAGGTAGGAGAGAGTGGGTCGTGGCCCTGGCATTTAGCATTGCACTGGGAGATGAGATCCTGGCAGACATGAAAGAAGTTCCAAAAAATCAAAGTATTGGTAAACCACACTTCTGTACGTGTCCCACCCCAATGTGCCCGTTGAGCATGGGGAGCACCTACCTTTGCAGGGTGGGTTTTGGGGAGAGACTGTAATCACCTGATGAATTTGGGCCAGGATTAATTCATTTATTGTTGCACTGGAAAAAACCCCACAGAATTGTCCTGAGCTCTTTACTAATGAGGCTCAGATTTCATCCTGGCACCAAAGACGGTCCCGTCAGCCGTGGTGTCCGGTGTTGGAGGTGGAAGAGGCTGCGATAAGGGAGAACACCAAGCCTTTTGTTTGGGGACGTCACGTTTTAAAGCAATATTCAAGGCAAAGCATTTGAACCTGTCAGTTTTATCAGGGAGGAGCGGGGAGAAGGAGGGAAGAGGGTGAAGCTAACACAGAGCTATGAATTTTTTGGGGGGGAGGGGATTGCGTTCCTCCCACCCTGGGATTCAAGAGGGCTTTGGCTTTGGGGTGTTTGGTGATAAACTCATCCCAGAGCAGACGAACTGTGCTGGGATGGGGCAAGCCCGTGCTGGCAGGTCTGGGTGAGCTGTTCTGGGCACCCTGCCGTGCATCCACCTCTCCTTCCTCGAGCGCGATGATAAATTCCCACCGGGCTGCTGTAGCGCGATGAAATCCCCCTGCGCGCCCTGGGCCTGGGGCATCAGCGGGTGACTCGAAGAGCTCAGCGGCAGGTGGTACCTGGAATTAAATTTAGGAGAAAATGGTACTTAATAGGTGGATATTAATTAGAGGCCCAGTGTTTTAGTCACCACAGTGCGCTTCCTGGGGAATTAAACATTGTGCTTGCCTAAATAGCTGGAGAGATCAACGCAGTTAATGCCATTGCAGCGTCGGGAGCGGGATTTCCTCGGGACTGGCGTGGTTGCTGCACCGCCCCGGTATCCAGCCTGCCGGGCCTACTGCCTCCGATCGCGGCCTGAGTTCGATTTCCCAGTTGCTTGGAGATTTTTTGCAGAGTGTGGTTTAGTTTTCTCACTGTTATAGGAGTGGAAGTGTCCGTGGGGGGCAGGAAGGAGCTTTGCCTGCACCGCGAGTCCCTGGAAAGCAGGCGCCTGGGTTGAGACAGAGTCCAAAAATCCCCCGCCTGCTCCCCGGGGCTGTCACCCTGTTGCACGGTCATGTGTGATGGGGACCAAGCAGTGTGACGGTGACGCCGGGGAGGTCACTGGGCCCCCGGCGGCTGCGCAGGGAGCTGAAGGGAGGACGGTGGCACGGAGCCAAGGGGGTGGGGTGCCCCCCCCAGCGTTCCAGCGCTCTGTTTTCCAGCCAATTGTGCCGTTTGCTTGTGCATGATTAGTCCCGGCTTGAGGTTTTATTTCGCTGCTTTGGCTGGCACAAACACCCGCTGGGTCGTGCGCAAAGCCGGTGGCAGCGAGTGGCGGCATGTTCGGTGTCGTAAGCGTGTTTCTTTGCGGCTCTGTCCCATTTCCTGAGACATAAAACAGGTCCATGCGCCGCCGCTCCTCTTAGGGAAGGTAAAACTCTGCCTCCCTGGCAAAGGGGGTGTGTGAGGCTGGCAGGGAACGGGGTGGTGTGAAAGGAGAGGGGTTTTGTGCCTTCAGGCGACCGGGGCGATCACGCTCCCTTTCAAAAGCAGTGCTCAGGGTAACAGGTAGGCAGGACTCACCCAAAGGTGCCATCGCTCCGGTCCCATCCACTGTGGGCTGTGGGCCAGACTTGCCAGGGCATTTAAGCATCGCGTACCCGTGTTTGGGCTGAAGCCTTTCCTTGTATCCTGGCTTTCCCTTCTCCCCCAGGGAAACGTGGTTCTGTGGAAGCCCAGCGACACTGCTCTGCTCTCCAGCTACGCCGTCTACAAGATCCTCCTCGAAGCCGGGCTCCCTCCGAACGTCGTGCAGTTCGTGCCGGCGGATGGGCCCGTGTTTGGAGACACCGTCACGAGCTCCGAGCACTTCTGCGGGCTCAATTTCACCGGCAGCGTGCCGTACGTTGGGGAAGGGGGTGGCAGCGGGGAGAGGGGCGAGGAGCCGCTGGCTGAGACGATGCTGGCTGCTCGTCTGCCGGCCCTTTGAACATCCAGGACACAGCGTTGAGTAGGGTGGCAGGCAGACAACCGGCTGCCCTTACACTATGCAATTAAAGTAGGGGTTTAAAACTGATTAAAAAAACATCTAACCAAGTTTTATTGCTACAGGGAGTGCGTTTAATAGCAGGGCATTTCTGTTGCTAAACTCAAGGCACAGAGGACAGATAAAGTTGCAGGTGACGCTGCCCTGTCTCCCAGGGCTGCTGTGATTTGGCTTAATGAACCGCACCACACTGGCAGAGCGATGCCAGCTCCAGTAGATTTGCAAACCCGTGCTCTGCCTGTGTGTCGGGGTGTGTTAGCGATGCTGAGGGCCCGGGCAGCCTGCAACGGGCTATTAAACACGGGGACCCAGCTCCACCGGCGAAGGACACGGTCTGATGAGCATCGGGCTTTAAAGGTGGGAAGCTCATAAATTAGTATTAGTGGCTGTGCCTCCTGGTGGGAGGTTATTAGCATTTTTATTGTTTTGCAGCCAAGGGGTTTGTCACAGTAAGGACCGAAAAGAAGGGGGGGGAAGGGGAAGAGCAGAAAGTTCGGCTGGGCGTTCACTCCTGTGGTCTTCCCTGGGATGCTGCAACAGTTTCTTATTTTTAAAACTAGGGGGTGGTTGTGTAGTGGCGTGTCTGTGGGAGCGAGGGGCTCGTTCTCGGCTAGCATCGCCTCTTCCGCTGGTGGGCGGCCCTTTTGGGGGTGGACTCAGGGGTTTGCTGGGGTCCCTTTCAGCAGGGCACATCACCCGCATGGGCCTTTTCCAAGTGCCACCCCTGTGCAAAGGCAAGAGCACACTGACCAGCTCCTCCTTTCTCTTCCAGGACTTTCAAGCGGCTCTGGAAGCAGGTATCCGAAAACCTGGATCGCTACCGCAATTTCCCACGCCTGGCTGGAGGTAACTGCTGCCTCTTACACCTTTTTTGGGGGGGAAAGCTATGCAGGGGTGAGGTTTCTTCCCTTCTTGGGGAGAAAATAAAGTGATTGTCAGGATTCCTCTCCTTGTGAGCAGAGAGCAAATGCCATGAGGCATTGCGTCCTGTCCACCCTCTGTGGCAGAAGCGTAAAGCTTCTTCATCTGGGCGCACTGGGTGTTAGGGGGAGCTTACGGCACCTGCGCCCACCGGCACGGGATGGGGGTTTTACGGTGGGGAGCTGGTACTAGGGTGGGAGGTGGTGACACTCACGGCGTGCAGAGCTTCCACGCAAAAGTTTGGGAACTCAGGTGAGTCCCTTTTCCATCAGTTTTGTAAGCCAGCTCCAGCTCCTTGGGCTCTGGGGTTGGGCTCCCTGGGATGGCAGCACTGTCCCTGTTCCCCGAGGAACTGTGGCCCAGGCAGGGCGAGCGCTGGCTGAGCCCCTTGCGAGGGACCTGGACGTAGTTTGTGCTTTTTGGCAGTGGTGGCCCTGACAGCTCTTCACTTGTCCCTTTTCCTCCCTTCTCCGGCACCAGAGTGCGGCGGGAAGAACTTCCACCTGGTGCACAGCTCGGCTGACGTGGCCAGCGTGGTGAACGGGACCCTGCGCTCGGCCTTCGAGTACGGCGGCCAAAAATGCTCGGCTTGCTCCCGCCTCTACGCCCCGGACTCGCTGTGGCCCCAGATCAAAGAGAAACTGCTGGAGGAGCACGGGAAGATCAAAGTGGGAGACGTGAGCAGAGCTGCCGGGCTGCTGAAGGGCTTTGCGGCTCAGCGGGTGGTTGATGGGATTAGAGACTGCGGTAACTGGCTACTAATTCCTATTGAACCGAGCTTTTTATCCACTAGTTCTCCCCACCGCCGCCCCTCCGTTGTCCCCCCCCTCATCTTTTTTTTTTAGTGATTAGAAATTAACTTGTAGACAGCGTCTGCAGGAAGGATTGCGTAAGTCGCTGAATACTGCAGACTAATTGAAAAGCCTCGAACAGAGGTGTGTTTGGAGCGGGGAGAAGTGTTATTTATTTGGGGAATTTCAGCTCCTCCTAATTTCAGCGTTAGCTTTTCGGCGCAGTGTGTACTTACATTGTCCCTTTCTGGCTTCCTGCAGCCCGCCCAGGACTTTGGGACGTTTTTCTCTGCGGTGATTGATGACAAGGTGAGCTCACCTCTCCTCTTTCTACCAGCGCAAGAGGGTAACACCACCAGGCTTTCATTAAGCGTTATGTTAAATGGGGTTTTTTTAATTGCTTACAACAAAGTACGAACATCCGTGATCAGTTAGAGCTGATTATCAGCTCCCTCCTGTACTGCTGCAAGCCTGAGTCACGGCCCCTCTTGAAAAGCAGGTTCTTTTGCTGAGAAATTATCTCAGATGTAATGTTCAGCGTGCCCAGGACTCTTATTTCCAGCTCCCGCTCCTCCTCCCAAGCTGGAAGAGCGCTGAGAGCAGCGTAGCCCTGAAAGCGCTTGCCCAAATCTCCTTTTAGGCCCCCCCAACCCACACTTTTTTTTTTAATTTATTATTTCCTTTTCTCAGTCTTTTGCCCGGATAAAGAAATGGATCGAGCACGCCAAGAAGTCGTCCAACCTCACCATCCTGGCAGGAGGCGGCTGTGATGACAGCGTTGGGTACTTCATCGAGCCGTGCATCGTGGAGAGCAAAGACCCCCAGGACCCCATCATGAAGGAGGTGAGAGCAGCTTGCGGGGAGGCGGCAGGAAAGGAGCAAAAGGGGCTGCAGGTCCCACCCCGAGGCGGTCGGTGGCCATGTAGGGGTGAGCTAACCCGTGCCGTAGGGTAAGTTGGTGCAGGGATGTTCCTTCCTCATCGTGGTTTTAGCTAATGGGGTGCCGAAGTGCCCACCGCTTATTTTCAGAGGCTGTCCCAGCCAAGTGCTTTATTTTATATACTTTTTTTGCTATACAGGAGATTTTTGGCCCAGTTCTCACAGTGTACGTCTACCCCGAGAAGCGGTACAAGGAGGTCCTGGAGCTCATCGACACCACAACGCCCTACGGCCTCACGGGGGCACTCTTCGCCCAGGAGAAGTAAGTGCCAAAATCCGCGCTGCCTTCGGCCTCCCGAGCCAGCAAAGCTGCTTTTCCCCTTCTGGGGCGAGCCGTCAATCCCGCGTCTCTCCAGAGCCCCACGCTGCGTGGTGGGGAGGAGAAGGCGGCATTTCCCGCAAGGCTTATGCTGCTTTTAGCCCTCCTTGCGCTGCAGGGGGAAGGGGATGCATCTAAGGTGGGTTCTCAGCCCCAAAAATGCTTTTTTGATGTTTGGAGCTGATGGGAGGATGCGTCCCCAACCTGCTTAGGCAGGAGGAGGGCTAAGAGCAGCGTAACCTCCAAGGGGGACCAGCCTTAAGGCGTCATCACCTTTATTTTATAACAATAAAACTTAAAAAGAGAGACAAACGAAAAGAAAACAAAATTGGGATAATTTAATTGAGCGCTAAGTACGCACAACCCATTTCAGTGAGCGTTAAACAAGGTGCAGTCCTGGAAAGGGGTGTAAAGAAACACAATTTTAATTGCTATGGAAGGGCAGGGGCCTCCACACGAGTTTTTGCCGTTGTGTCACGGTCACAGCCGCTTCTGCCCCTCCTTAGGAGAATCGTCGATGAAGCCAGGAGCCTTCTGCGCAATGCGGCTGGCAACTTCTACATCAATGATAAGTCGACAGGCGCCGTCGTGGCTCAGCAACCCTTCGGAGGCTCCCGCATCTCAGGTGAGATGAAAAACTCCCGTCTGGAGACGGCACTTACCTGCACAGCCGTGCGCTGAGTCACATCCCCCTCCAGGCACGTTCCCCATCCTCCATCTCGTGGTCACCGGCACTTTCCTCCTGAAACAGGCACCAATGACAAACCTGGTGGCCCCCACTACATCCTGCGCTGGACGTCTCCCCAGGCCGTCAAAGAAACGCACGTGCCCCTGACGGACTGGCGCTACGCCTACATGCAGTGATGCCTTCCCCCCGCCCCGGTACTACTGAGACTCAACGCACAGAGCGGCTTTGCAGCCTTAAAAAGCACTTAAATCTTTAACCTGACGAGCTTAGGTTTTATTTTTAAAGGAAAAATTCTATTATTAAACTATTAACTCAAAATTAAGTCCTTGTGTTTTTCCTAGCCATGTAAGCACGCTTGGTTAATTAATCAAGGGGTGGCTGGAGGTGTGGTTGCAGCAGACCTGGACCCCATGTTCCCTTTTCCTCCTATTTTGTCCAGCCCAGCACGGCTCCCTCTCAACGGGGGCTGTTGGAATTAAAGCGGGAGAAGGGCATTGAGAGGCTGGGCCTGTCCCAGTCACTGGTGGAAAGCAACGCCCTTCCCTTCCCCCAAAATCACGGGGTGTTAAGGGCTGCCGTGCCGGCCTTCCTGGGAGGTGCGGGAAGCCGGGCTTGTTTTAAACCAGAGATTAATGTGGTGGGAGCGCTGAGCCATATTTTCTCCCCGTAACTGAGCACGAGCAAAGCCTCCAACACCCCCAAAGGCTTTTGAGGTAGGAAGGGAGCTTGGCAGAAGGCGCGTTGTGCCAGGAGAGGGCGGCTGCGAGTGCCGCGCTGCGCAGAAATAAGTTTAAGCGCGTTACGAAGCCAGCGGCTGGGGTTACCTGTGCGGTACCGTGCGCGGGGGCTCAGGGAGCGCTGGGGCGTGGGGCAGGCGGAGCAGCAACACCCGCTTGGGCCCCTTGTTCCAGCACCAGGGGTGAGGCCAGGCTACCTCCGGTGCTTCCCATCGCTGGTTATCGGTGACTTCTGCTGCTCTGATCTGCCCGTGCCCACTGGAAAGAAGCAGAAAGATTTTTTTTTTAATTTGTTAAGAGAAAGCATTTCATGAATAGGAATGTTCCTGCGCGAGCTGCTTGGGTGGACACAGCACCCTCAGCACCCCAGAAGGAATTTTAAGCATGGGCGGGAGGTGCTGGGGCAGCAAGGGGAGGGCTGCAATAACCAGAGCACGATACGTTGCCCAGCCTGTCGTGCTCCAAGCAGGCTTCGCTGCCGGCCCCGGGAGCTGCTCCCTGACAGGGACCTGTCCCCCAGGCTCCAGTCCCCCAGGCTCCCATCCCCGGGCTCCCATCCCCGGGGCTTCAGCCCCCCTCAGGCTCCAGCCCCCCCAGGCTCCGCAGGCTGCCTGGCTCAGAAGTTAAATTGGCTCTGACCTTTGTGGTCCCCGTTGCTGTGACCGGCGCAGGCTCTGCCTCACCCACTGGGTCCGGGTGGGTCCTGCCATGCAGATGGGGAAAGGGATCTTGGCCACAAAGGCTCGCATCCTGGCAGGAGCACAGACATCTGTAGCACCTACAATTAATTAATAACTGTTCAATTATCAGGGGTTACAGATAGATTGGTGAACCCTGTTAAGGCTGTTGTAAAAAGCAGTACTGATATTAAAAAGTATTGCTATAAATATATATTATATTTAAAATAATATATATTTTTTTTATAGAGAGAGGGATAAAAAGTATTGCTCTTGTCCATGCCTGGGCTGATATTTAGGATGCAGGTCACAAACAAGTTGCATTAATAACTGTGAATCCTGGTTTAACTGAGAACATTTGCAATAAAATACGTTCGAAACCCCTTTGTGTTCTTCTAGGAATTATTTCTGCAGCTTCTTGCCAAATAAAGAGCCCGATTGCATGAGCACTGGGTACCTTTAGTGCAAGCAGCGCGGTAAGAGAAGATGCGCTCCCCAAAACTGCCGCCATTTGTCCCAGCAGCTCTGTGCAGTTTTGGGACCCAACTGCAGGTGCTCGCCTTTGCGCTGCTGCACCCACCCACCAACCCTTGTATATGTTGAATATTTCTTAAAAAAAAAAAACCCAACAACCCCAAGCAAACCCCCCCT
>NW_009260790.1:2870451-2873643 GCF_000687185.1 Egretta garzetta
AGGAATGCTGGAGGAGGCGCCTGGTTCACGGTCAGCCTCTTGCTGCGTGCTGGGAGGGCACGCGGGAGCCCAGTTCAACTCCAAAAAAAATCCCCAATTCCACAGCAGGAAGGGAAGGGCCAGACCCACCCCAACTCCAGGGATGGTCTCCAAACCCCCAGAGGTCATCCTGGTGGGACCACAGCCATGTCCCATTCAGCCAAGGCACCTCCAGCTTAGGATAAGCCCCCCCCAAAGCTCCCCCGAATATCCCCCAACCTTTCCAGCTTGGCCCATCAGCTTCTTTAAATCTCATTGAGGGCTCTGCCCGGCACCCCTGCGATCCGGTGAGCCACGTCGGCCCGGGAGCCGAGCGCTCGTTCGAGCCACTGCCTTCGGCTCACGCCTTTTATGACTTCAGGCCAGAGTGTCAAGTGGATTTTTTTAGCCTTAACTCTGAATTTCATGGCTTTTGTGACTTTAAATCAGTCCCCTAATGCTATTTAAACAGTGGGCTTTCTGGAGCCGATAAACGCTTCAGAAGGTGTTTGGGAGAGACAGGGGCTTTCGCCGCAGAGCCCAGGGCACTCTCCTGCCTGCTTGGATGCTCCAGGACCTCCCTGCCCTCCGCAGGGATGGGGAAGGGCACCTGGGAAGGGCACAGGGGCTCTGCATAACCCCACGGTGCCCAACAGAGAGACACAACAGGTTTGCTGCAGCTCCATCAGGGATTCAATCCCACTTGCGTGCGCAGCCAGAGCTGGCCTGGCTCTTAGCAGTCCCCACCGCAAGCCGAAGCGCTTGGCCATCCATCCTGCAAGCCGGGAGCGAGGCCGAGCCAGGCTCCCTCTAGGAAGTGGCAGATTTTCCCCTCCGATTACACACAGCTCCATCTGCTTCCCGTTAGCGGCCCCGGCTGAGGCTAATTGGCAGATCAAACCTTCCGATGTCCTGTGTTAGGGATGTTGTTAAGAGAGTCCGAGCAAGTACGATGCTTCTTGGATGGAGCCCAAACTCCTTCCCCCCCCCACCACCACCACCCTGGGCTGCGCAGGGCAAACCACCCGCAGCAGCCTGGGAGCCGGCAGCAAGACGCCCAGAGCCCTCGGCGAGAGGGCCAAGCCGCGGCTTTAAAGCAAAGCAAAGCAAAAGCCAAGCAAACTGAGACAGCGTGGACCTGTTCATCTGTGGGGGATAAAATGGGAGAGGCAGAGGACGGGCAGCACGCGCTGCCGTAAGGAGACCAGCACAGCCACAGCCACCTTCCTTTTTTTTAGCACCCAGCAGGGATGCTTCTGGCTTTCTGTGCAATTTAAAAACTCCCCAGATTGAACAGGAGAGGCAGTGACCACGATGATGCAATTGCTGCCCTGATGTTAGCTTCACTGATTCTGCTTTTTTTAAAAAAAAAAATAAAAGGAAAGGTTTAACTCGCTAAGAGTAATATTTGTGATTCCCCACTCTTAACGCACACATTGGGAATGGCTGCAACTCAGGAACGGGCACAGGGCTGGAAAACGCCGGCACCAAGGACAAAGGGATAACCCATTGCCTCACCACACGCCCAGCACGTGAGCGCAGAAACGAAACCACAGAGGAGTTGCTCGATTGCATTTGGCTTAACGGGGGTTAGCGGGGAGCCCTTCACCTCCCCGCGAGGAGTCAATAAACAGGGTTTGGACGCGTGCGCTGGGCAGCAGACTGCGGCCAGGGGAAACGCCACGCTGAACAGACTTTGCTGAGGGCATTCTCTGTTGTATCGGGGTCCCTGCAAAGCCCCGGAGAGTGGGGGGACGTGCTCTGAATCGGGGTGCAGCTTCATAGCACAGGTGCCTGGAAGGGGCTGGAGCGCGGGTCACCTTCCTGCTTTGCAAACTCCCACCACCACTTCCCAGCTGCCAGGTGCCCAGCCCCCTGGGAAACCACGGGAGCCAGCTTCAGCAACAGCTCGCCCATGGAGGGCGAGGAGGGCGAATCTCCGCTCTTGCCTTACGGGAGCCGACCTCCGCAAGCAGCACCCACCTGAGGGCAGATCCCGCAGCCCCAAGCCGCATCCTGCTCCGGAGGGGCACAGCCCCAGACCACCGCATGCCTTTGGTCTCCCCTTTCCCATCCCAGGATTTTTGGGCTCCCTTGGCGGCGCTGCCTGACCGGTGACTGCAGCACCTGCCTGTGGGTGAGGCCCAGGGCCCCTTCCCCAGCTGGAGCCTATTTATGGGCTGCAGCCCAGCCTCTGCCCCTCTTTCCAGTGAGATGGTTTTGGGGGGACCTTTGAGGGGTCCCTCCTTTCCCAGCCTGCCTGATATCATCCAAGAAATCCTATATACGGTGTCCTAGGGGCAGGCTTCCTGCCCAGCCAGTGGCTTAGGCTGGAGAACAAGTGCTAAATGCAATCCAAGAGGCTGCTTTTACCGTTTCCTGGTGCCAAGGGGGTGGTGGGTGAGTGTTTCTGGCTGGGGGGAGGGAGGAAGGGGCTGGTTCACCTTGCTCCCCGAGGAGAGGCCAGAAGAAACTCACTACATGGATGCTAGGGGGGGTGAAGGACCACGTAGGATGCAGGGAAGGGCTGTGGTTGCAGGATAAAGGAAATATCTTATGTTTAAAGATGGGCCCAAGCCAAACCCCAGCTTTACAAATCCCCTTAAGCTCAACTTGTGGGAAAACTCGCTGAGGCTGAAAACTTTTTGGACACCCCCTGCCCCCCTCTCCAAAATGTCCTCTCTCCTCTCCCCGTGCAGGGCTTTGAGGTCCTGGGGCAGCAACAGCCTGGCATCGCCTACTCCACCTCCATGGACTGGTTTTGGGGCAGAGCCCAGGTCTTTCTATTTTTCGATCTCTTGAAGAAGGATGAGGAGGTGAAAAGAGACACAGGGTGGGGGGAATGGATGGCAAGAGGGAGGAAAAAAAACCCCACTGTGCAAGGGACAGCCAGAAACCCCGAGCATCCTGAGGCTTTCTAGGGGGATGGAGACCCCTGTGGCCTGGTTTTTCCTCTCTTTCTGCCTCATATTATTTCTCCCTGCCTGAGGCTTCGCCCCCCCCGCCTCTTCGATGCTTTGGGAGAGCAGAGAAATCCTTGGGGGTGCGGGGAGATGTTTGCAGTACAAGGACTTAGCAGCAGATGGTGGTCTTTATCCCATTCTCCACAAACGGGGAAAACCAGCAGCCCCACAGCTCCCACTGCGCTGCAAGACTGGGGTCACTCATCCATGT
>NW_009260790.1:2873690-2874222 GCF_000687185.1 Egretta garzetta
GGGAAGGGGAGCCTGCGGGCCCCGGGACCTGGAGGGCGGCGGTGGGGCTGGGTGGGGGTAAGAGGGTGGGTTTGAACTGATGGGGAGAAAGGCGAGGGCCGCAGGGTTCAAGCTCGAGAGCCAGACTTTCCCACAGCGCAGATGGGAGAAAGTGAGCAAAGGAACGGCAAGAAGGGGGAGAGGGTTTGGGTATGTCAGCCCTGTTCAACAAACAAGCTGTGGTCTTAAGGGCTGTAGCACTCCCTGTCCCCTCCAAAAATGCTGCAAAATTACGGAGAGTCTTCTAATATTTAGCATTTTTGCTAAAGCCCCAGGTCCTGGAGTCATGAGAATACAGTGGGATGTCAGCTTCCAGCTAAAATAAATAAAGAGGGGATTCAGATCCCTCAGGCTAACACTGCAAAGCTGGGAGAGGTGATTCCCTTCCTTGGGGCCAGAATAAAATCCTGGAAAGCAAATAAAGGGACCAAGAGGCAGAAAGCCCCTCCACACCCCACCCCCCCACACACCCCCATCTCCTTTGCACAACCAA
>NW_009260790.1:2874347-2926521 GCF_000687185.1 Egretta garzetta
CGGCCGCCAGCAGAGCCCGGCTCGGCGTCTCTCCTCCTCCTCCAGCTCTCCGGGGAAGCCCCCCCGGGAGATAAATTACTCACTGTTGTCTGACAGCCTCGAAGTTGGCTCGAAAGGCAAATAAACGGGGTTTCTGGCAGCAGCGGGGAACCACAGCAAAGTTGGCCCAGGGCAACTTGGGATTAAGAGCAAACTTCTGCATCTGCCAAGCATCTCCCTCACAGCCTTTCCCCTGCCAGCTGCAGCCTCCGCTGCCTCCAGCCCCCGCTTTGCTGGCCAAATCAGCCCCGAGGGATGGGGAGAGGCTGGGGGCAGGATGAGGCACAGTCGTCCACCTCAGGTCGGGTGGTTCCCGCAGCCCCAGCCCCCATCCCATGGGACTGGACCCAACAGGATGGACGGTGCAAGTGCTCCCTGATCAGCTCTGCGCCAAGCCAGCCCCTCCAAAGGCCGGACCCTGCCCTGCGGTGGCTGGGGAGAGCTCGCCAACCCTTTCACCTTGGGGGTGGGCACCATCCTGCAAACAGTGGTATCCCTGCCTCCGGACACCAAATGCCACAGCAGCATCCTCCTCCTGCGCCTCCGGACTGAAGCAAAGCATGAACCTGCTCCCCACAGCTGCAGGGACGGATGGTTTGCCCTGGCATCAGTTTCCTTACACCCAGAGGTCACCCACACCCATAGTTCCTTTCCTACGGGGGGGGTGAAAGCATCTCCCTCACAGCCTTTCCCCTGCCAGCTGCAGCCTCCGCTGCCTCCAGCCCCCGCTTTGCTGGCCAAATCAGCCCCGAGGGATGGGGAGAGGCTGGGGGCAGGATGAGGCACAGTCGTCCACCTCAGGTCGGGTGGTTCCCGCAGCCCCAGCCCCCATCCCATGGGACTGGACCCAACAGGATGGACGGTGCAAGTGCTCCCTGATCAGCTCTGCGCCAAGCCAGCCCCTCCAAAGGCCGGACCCTGCCCTGCGGTGGCTGGGGAGAGCTCGCCAACCCTTTCACCTTGGGGGTGGGCACCATCCTGCAAACAGTGGTATCCCTGCCTCCGGACACCAAATGCCACAGCAGCATCCTCCTCCTGCGCCTCCGGACTGAAGCAAAGCATGAACCTGCTCCCCACAGCTGCAGGGATGGATGGTTTGCCCTGGCATCAGTTTCCTTACACCCAGAGGTCACCCACACCCATAGTTCCTCTCCTACAGGGGGGGGTGAAGGGTGGGGAGCGTGTTTATCCCCTAAATCCTGTCCCTACAACCTCCCCCCCCAGGCTCAGCAGCAACCCCATGCAGCGATTCACCCTCCCGACTCCGCAGCCCTTCGCATTGCATCCCCCCCCTTCCCGGCCCTTCGTTTGGGTGCTTAAAATGTATCTGCAGTACCATCTCAGCTGCTATTTTTCATCCTTCAGCGATAAGGCATCTGCGTGTACACAGCACCCAGAAAATTACTTACAAACAGCAGCTTCCTCCTGCGGATTTTTTCCCCCTTCCCGTACCAATTATTAATATTATCACAGAGGCAGCCCCGCTCTGGCGTTGTTTTCGTTTTAGATTTTTCTCCCCCACCTCACCCTTTGGTTTTTTTTACCCCCGCCCTGCGTCGTGATCGCCGATTTGAGATCACAAACCTGACATTTCGGTGCCTGCTTCACAGTGCCAGGCGGGCAAAACTGCCGGGGACAATCGATTTTCCCCGCATCATCTACCGGTGCCATCCAAAACATTTAATCAACACGAGATCAACCCTTCCGGCAGCTCCCCGCTCGCTTTTTTCCCAGCCTGTGAAAATACGCGACACCCCGAAAATGAGGGGTGCCAGGAACAGGGGCTGGAGCTGGGTGGGAGCATCCCTGCTCCGGGAGGATGGAGAAGGGAAGGGGTCAGCCCGGAGCAGACCGAGCGATGGGGTCTCAACTGGGAAACCTGTGCCCCCTCCATGGTGTCCACTGGGATGGCTTTGGGACCGCTCTGCCTCTCCTCCAGCACCACATCTGCAGCCCGGTGAGGGTCAACTGATGCAAGAAAAGGGGATCCCAGCCTGGTGCCTACCTAAAAGTGCATGGAGGAGTCTGAGGGCTTGTAGGGAACAGGATTAATTTGACTTTGGGCTCCTGGAGAGATTTGCTGGGTCAAAATTTCCCTGAGCTTCAGTGTGTGCAGCCTGGTCCTTAGGTGCCATGGCTGGATGCCCAGACGAGGCCCCTGCTGCTCTCTCTCATGTGGGGATGTGCGGCCGCAGAGGTGTTGCCATCCTGTTTAGTGGATGGGGATGTTGAGGCACAGTGGCGGGAGCGAGCCTGGGAAATAACTGACCCCCCCATTGCAAACACTGGAGCAGCAGTGGGGCTTCCCAGTCCTCTGCTCCCACTGCTGGCCCATGGATGGTGGTGGGCATGCAAGGGGATGCTGGGAAGGGGGTAAAAGCCAAAAAGCTGGGGCTGAGATTATTACGCATTGATGGCACGCCGATGATGTGCCATTTCTTCCCTGCATGTTCCCCGGGCTTGTAACCCCTGCTCCTCTGCACCCAGACAAACTCCCTGGGATCCCATGGTGGGGCAAGTTGTGGGGGTCGGAGGAGGCAGTAGCAGGGGGCACATGGCTTCAAATAAACCCCACGCACATCAATCCGCAGGGGAAGCACACAGGCAGGGAGGGGAGTGCCAAAGTGACGCCCGTCCCCCAGGAATGCATGTCCCCCCTCTCCCCCCCCGTGCCTGGCCCTAATCCGGGGGTGGCAGCGGGATGGCTGGAGACAGCTGTGCCTGCGCCCCGCGGCCCTGACATCACCCACCAGCTATGAAGGCGCTTGCCTTGGCCAAGGGGTCCTTCTCCAAGTGTTTGCAGCGGAGGGGGGTCAAGAGATGCCCGCGCTCCCCTTAACCCTCCGCTTGCAGAGGAGGAGCATTGACCCTCCGCTTTGGCCAGGCGTGGAAAGCAGGGTTGCTCCCCCACGCAAACCCCACGGCTGGGACAAAGGCGCCGTGACACCAGGCTGCCGTAAGCGTCCGAGCGCTGCCAGCTGTAAATACGGACAAAGAAAAGGCCCCAGCCGACCAGTATCAGGGAATAGCCCCCATGTTTCCCCCCAGCTGCCCAGAATCCAGCTGTGAGCTTTGTTTTCTCAGCCCCAAGCCTCTGCCGCTGGTGCCTCAAAGCAGGGGACAAAAATAAGTGGAAGGAAGGAAGGAAGCTCTGGCTGGCTGGACCAGATGGAGACCCAGAAATGCGCCTGCTCCCCTTGCCTCTGTTTCCTTTGCCGCTCTTACCGCTGTGGTTGCTGCTGCTTAGGGGTTATATCTCAATACAGCAAAACAAGGCCCAGGGTGGTCTGGCTGTGCCTAAAAAGGGTGCTGGCCTCGAGGGAGCTGCGCTAGCATCCTCTGCTTCACCTAACAGCTAATTCCCCTGTTCCTGGTAACTCCTCTGGGCTTCTACATGAGCACCTCTGCAGCTGGTGACTTTCAATGTTTCCCTGCTGGGTTTGCTAAGAGCTTTTAGATTAAACACCAGGGCGCAGCAACCCCTACAGACACTGGGAATGCCACTGGGGTAGTCCTGGGGTTATATGGGAAGGCAGCATTCCACAGGAGGCTGAAAGACACCCCAAATTTGCTTCAGCCTATGTTAGAGGAGAGAGTTTCCTTCAGCATTTCCTATGACCCAGGGCTGGAGATGACAAACCCTTCCCCTAAGCTGCTGCTAATGGCTCGAGGCTGACCAGAAATGACTCACCCGGGACGATGTTCGAGCCCGGAGGGATGCTGCTGCCCCTCTGCTCTTTTGTCCTCCATCCCTGGCTGGGTAACAAGTGGGACGTCCACAACTGGTCCCAGCTTGCTGCTGGGCTTGCAAGGGGGGATAGGATGTCGGCTGGCTGCACCCTTGAAAACGTGATCCCCTCTGGGCCGCTCTGCCTGATGTTTTCACTGGAACCATCAATCAGTGCAGGAGACACGATCATATTTTACAGCCAGAGTTGCTTGTGAAACTCAAGCTCGGCGTGGCAGCCACTGCTCCGCTCACTTGGAAGAGGAAGGAGAAGCCTGGACCCGTCTTTAACCCCTTGTGATGGGTCCTTTGAGCTGCAGTTCTGCAGCAGCACCGGCTATTCTGCTTGTGTGATTTCTCCCCTCCTCTATCCTCAGCGTCTGATGCTGCAGATGCAGCGTAGGGCGTTGTTTAACGAGGCTGCAAACTCCCCTTACGCTCCTGAGCAGCTCCGCAGCCCAAGCAGGCGAGATGTGGAGAAGCACGGATGCGCAGAGACGCTCCTTCCCACACCATGTGCAGCCCACAGCTACACATTCCCCAGACTTGCTAAAAACAGCTGATGGCATGAAACACAAGCAGGTCTGCACGTTCTCCTCGACTCCCCACTCCTTGACGCATTTGCAGACTTGCAGCTAAAATAGATATTGCCCGAGCCGCTGCTCCTCTGCGCACAAACGCACGCAAATCTCTGCCCTGGAAACGCTGCTCTTTGTGAAGCTCCCACCAGCAATGCTGCTGCTGTTAAGCTCAAAGCAAAGCACTACTCCGGCCAGAGAGCCCAGCTCTGGCTTCAGAACGTTTATCCCGGTGTCCCGGTCCTTTTGTTTCCCCTCTCCTTGGGGAGCTTGTTCCTGGCCATCATCCCACTGTGCGATGATGTTCTCTGGGAATTGCTCTGGTGGCTTCGGTTACGCTTGCCCAGGAACAAAGCGTCTCTCCCCGACCGACGAGCCTCCTCCCCGCAGGGGGAAGAGGAGCCTTGCTATTGAGACGAGGGGCATTCAGGAGGCCTCGGGGACGTTTTTACAGCCCAGCCATGCCAGGCTGATGGATTGCTGATTGGAAATTAGATTTCCAAAGCTGGAAGCAGTCATAAGTGTTGGAGAAACGACAGCTCCCACAGGGAATGAATGCATGCAAGGGGAGGACGCGGCTGAGGTAGAGACAAGTCCCTGGGAACAATCTGGGACAGACGGACACAGGGATGCTGGGCGCCTGCTCCACATGGTGGGGGCTCTCTGCAACCCGGAGGCAATGTGCGATCACTGGCTCTTCTGCACCGGGCGCTGGCTGTCGTGTAGTTCAAGGACACAGAGCAGCTACAGCACTCGAAGGCAGAGCCTGAAGCAAACGTATATAGGCAGGGAGCATAGTAGTTGGCTAAATGTAGTTTTTGACACAAGGATCCCCGGACTGCGATGCTCGAGGGTACCAAGGTCTCTTGGCACAGCCCTGCCTGCCCTTCTCGAGATGCCAAAGGCATCTGAGATTTGCAATCCCTGCGCATGCCAGCCCGTGCGGCTGCTGTATTCACAATGAGAACTCGCTAGCAAACGGCAGATTATAAATGAATAAATGTGTCGAAGGAAGAAATTGAACGCACACCGAGGAGACGAGCTGGAAGCAGTTTCCACGCTATCAAAAATAGGAACTGGCTGATTAAATCAGGCCTGATTTCCAAGAAGCTGACTCCAGGACTGCGCAGTCTTGTGCCCGAACATGCTGAGGACTTGCAAAGTCACAAGTTTGTGGCTTGGGGAGCTGAGGGGTGAAGCGATGGTGGGGGGAATCAGCTAAAACCCCGACACTGACCTCCTCGTGACTTGGAGGAGCCAAGAACCGAGGGGTTTAGTCTACACCAACAATAAAATGTTGTTGGCTACGAGCAAGCTGCTGCTCCCTGCCCTGTCCCACACCTTCTGGGTTCTGCCCCGCTCTCCACCTTGCCCGGGGCTGAAGAGGGGGGTTTAACATCAAGTAGATAAACGGCTCTTGGAGCAGGATTTCTTGTTCCCTGTTGAGGGGCAGAGACTAGCTGAACATGGAAGGAGAAAAGAAGGAAAGAGGTGAAATCATTGTCTTTTTCTTCTACTTTTGGCTAATAAAATGGGAACTACCAGGAGTTTCTTTGCAGCTGGTGTGTTTTGAGCCCCTCAGAGGACGTAGGTGCCCACCGAGCCCCTGGATCCCGGCTAAGATGCCATCCACGTCAAGCAACGTAGCTTGGGATCTTCTCCCTAAGCCCATTCCTGGACCAAAACTCCCTGCTGGCTCTGAGCATCCTCGACCCCAAACTATATGGTAGCAGGGCTGATTTACTGCTGCCCAGGCTGCAGGAAGGCGATAATTCCTTGGTAACACCTGCATTTACGGTCTGCTCTGCCGGGCTGCCTCCCCCACTTGTCAGCTCCTTTTAACCGCAGCTGATAACTTGTCAGAGGCTCTTGACATTGTTTTTTTCCCCCAGCCGGGCAATGTGGTGAGCAGCTGTGTGCGGGGAAAGTCTCATCTTTCTGCTCCAGCCAGGGAGAGCCCGCCTGTAACCTCTCCACCTCCCGTTTTCATTACGAACGCTAAGACTTTGGCTCCGCTTCAGACTCTCCCTCCTGCCCTGGGGTGGGGGGGAAGCCAGCTGTGATGCCTTCTCACAGCCTGGGAAAATAGTTCAGGGCTCCACTTTTCCCTGAGAGCCCTGAAATTCGAGTGGCCGGCGCTCTCGTTCCCCCCTTCCATCCTTTTCCCCTTCGTTTTCCCTCCCCTTTTCTCACCCTAACCTACAGCCCTTGTTTAAAATCAAGCACTCTTCCTCCCTCATTAGGGGTGAGATCAGGCCACCCAGCCCATACCCTGAAAGAAGCCTCAGTGCCCTATACATCCCACATCTAATTTCCCTAGAAATATTAACCAGTTCCTTCTCCACCCTGTTATTTTGGAGACAGTCATTCCAACCATTCCAAGATAGTCCTTAGTTACATGATAGTCCTTAAAATCACACTCTCCCATTTCATGGCAACTATACCTGTATGGTGTGGTTGAGGGTATTGCTCCATACATTCCTATACCTCCACGGGGTTGCAACTCCCAGGCAAAGAGCCCACATTCACATACCTCCAAAACCTCCCAATTAATAATTAGAGTCTATCAATGCATCTCAGTCTTAAGGCGTATCACGCTGTTCCCCCATGACAGATGAAAATGCTATTTATCCCTGTTTTGCAGATGAGGAATCAGGGTGCAAAGGGATTTCACAGCTTCCCAGTACAACAGAGCAGGACCAAGACATGAATCTAATTCCTGCAGCTACCCAGGACCACTGTGTCAGTAAGCTTATCCCTGTTGTACCACTGCAGAACTCCCCTGACACATCACAGACAGTGATTTCTGTAGTTCAGGCATGAAACTGTGGTGCACAGCCACCCATTTACCCAGCAGGGAGCCAAGGGGCAGCCAGGGCTGCTGTTTTCAAACTGGATTCCCCAGTTTTGCAAATATTTGGCATCACACCCGGGTGATGGATGCTTGTGTGCAAAAAAAACGGCTGTGCAAATGGACTATCTACACAGCAGAGACCTTTGAAACATCTGTCAGCACCTCCAGACAATGCCTTGCTATGCCCATCTTTATGCAAAATAATACTTCAATGCTACTTGGCAAACACAGGACCCGTTCTCTCCCGAGGCTGTTGATACTCCTGCAAAATGCCACCAAATCAGAGTAGTGGTGGTTTGCACCCACTTTGTAGTACAGAAATAATAGAAATAAAGCCTCTTCATGTGGGCACAGCATTAACTCCTGCCCCCGGTGGCTGCTTTAGAGGCCGGGGATCTTCCAGGCCTGACCCTTCTCTCCAGCAGGGTCTGCTGGTTGAAGCTTTGGATGTGCATCTCGGTCCCATGCAGCGGATGATTTGGATTAGCGATTTGTCACAAGCCCCTCAACTCATCGGGTTTCAACGATGGGAAAGACACACAGATGTAAAATCTCACTCGTATGGCTTTGATTCAAGGCTGGATTGACAACCGTGTGGAGCTTGGGTTTTGATTCAAGTTCAGACCCAGCTGAGAGCCGTTATCCCAGAATTGTGACCCAACACGATCAATAAATTTGGTGGTGGGGACAGAAATGGGCAGGAAGATTTTCAGACCAGGAAATCCAAACTTTGAGACAAAGCCTGGGCTCCTCAGAGAGCCTAGCACCCGACTCCATCTCCATTTGCCAACCATCACTCAAACCAAAACGTTTGGCCAAAAAAATGAGCGTGAGAAGCTCACAGATGTTGCAGTGAAGCTGGTTTCTGTTCTCTCCCCTGCCTGGTGCTGTCAGATGAGTTCCAAGGGTTTGGGGAAAATGAGATCTTGTACCTTTTCCTCCAAAGGGAGGATGCCAGCCCTTCCAAAACACCCAGATTGGGCTGGATGCCTCCTTCTCCCATCTCCTGGCAGGGCTACCGAGGGCAGGGCAGCAGTGGTGGTACCGTATTTGGAAGGCTGACGTTCTGTCTAATCACCGCAATAGGAGGAGGCAGCTTTTAATAGCTGTGAAATGCTACAGGGATCGAAGCGGTGATGCTCTCGCCAGCTCCCTCTTCCACCCCTGACACAAGTAATTTATTTATTAACTTCTCCCCTTGCCCTCCTTCTGTCTGTCTGCTGCTGGGGTAGGCAGAAAGGGGACAAGACCGAGGGGGATGGATGCCATCAAACCGCCCTGGAAAGGAAGAATCCGCTCACGCTTTTGACGTGTTCAACACACAAAACCCCAGCTGACCCCAGTTTATTCCCCCTTCCCCTCCACAGCTTACCTGCTAGGGAGGTGACAAAAAGGTAGGAGGATGCTTTGAAGGCCAGTGGGCTGAGCTTAGCTTGGGAGAGGTGGTTTGGAGAAGGTTTAGGTTCCTCTTCGTCCTCTTCCTCTCCTCCTCCCAATGCATTAATTGCATTTACACCGCAGCAGCAGAGATGGAAGCAGATGCTAATGACCTGAAGCCCATCCCCTTCTCTGATCAGAGGAGAAGTCTTTACACTGGGCATGGGGATGGTTTTTCAAGAGGGGTCCTCAACGTTGGAGATGATCCTTTCCCTTGCAGCCAGTGCTTCTCCCTGTGGACAAGGGAGAGAGGTTGGGTTAGAAAAGGGAAATTGCTGGTTTGTGGAGATAGAACCAATGGGTTGCACTTGTGACTTGCAGGGAGCATCAGAGCAAATGTTGTTGTTCCTCTCACAGTTTTTTGGCCTCCCACGTGAGGCAGGACTGTGGCCAGCACCAGCTCAGGTCAACAATGGCTTTCCCCAGCTTGATTGCCCACATTTGATAACACCTGGTTACCTATTTTGTATTGACCTCCCTGATACAGAGGGACATGCTCCCTTAGCTCCCATGAAGACACCACGAGCTTTGGGCAAGTTTGCTCCTAATCATGAGACCTCAGGGTCCCATATTCCCCTCTTTTGCACCAAATTCATCTCAGGGTGACTCCAATAGCTGCTGCACGTTAATCTCAAGGAAGGCAGAAATCAAGCCATCAAGCAGCCCTGTACATTTGGGGGCAGCTTGGTCTCTCCATCCCTAGCAGTGTATTTTCCCATCTCTGTGCACCTGGCGTAGGGAGGATGGAGTAGGACACGATGGGAAAAATGACAAACAAAGCAGAACAGCACATCTGACGCCCTGTGAATTAATCAGAGAGCAGGGCCAGCATGCTGGGCAAACAAGACCTGGAATTGCGTCTCTAACCTTGATTAAATTAGAAAGCTCTCCAACTAATACAAACGCCCCTCGGTAAACAAGGGAACGGGGGCTAATGAAGTGGATAAGAAGCAACTTGACAAGTGACGGGGCTGGTGAGGGAGAGGCGGGGAGGGAGTAAGGCAGGGCCAGAGATTTAGAAAGGAGGGAGGAGGGAGGCAGAGATAGCCAGAAATGGGGGGAAGAGAGGGATGAAGGGAAAAAAGGGAAAGGCAATTTCCTTCCACAACGTCTTCCTTAAAAGCCAAGACACAGAGAAAGGGTCTCTTCCCTATTAAAAGAGATGCAGACACTGGAGAGTCAAAAGTCACCAGCAAAGGCACTGGTGCAGCCCCTTCCCACCACACAGGTGCCTGTCCAGGGACATGAGAAAGCCTCAAGGCAGCCGTACTCCAAACCAGCCTGACTCTGCCCGCTCACCTACAGCTGCTCCAGGCTGACTGTAGTTTTAGAGGGGTCAAAACTGGTGCCGACAGACTGCACTTGACTGAAATGTTAATTAAATTTTAGTAGCTGCAATTTTGCAAACAGGTAGGTGGTTTTGCTCGCCTGCCAATGCTGGGCTCCCTCCCTGTGCACAGCCCATCGATGGTTTCACGTGCTGCTTCTCCCTGCCACCCTGCCCCTTATGTGTAGGCCCTCCTCGCCCCCTTGTTAAGCAGAACGCCTCATTTAGTTAGGATGAAAATCACAGGACCAGCTCTGGAGTAAACCTGGAATGACCTGACTGAAGGTACTTGAGATGCAGCAATGTCAAGAGATGGGAGAACAGAACCCAGAGAGACCCTTCTCCTTCCAGTTTGGGAGTATTTACCCTCCGCACCCAGGCATAAGGAATAATATAAACATTGCCGAGACCCTTGTCCCTCCCCACAACTCCCCGGCATCCAGGCCAAACATTATCTGAAGAAGTACCACCCAGCTACAATGAAAGCTCATAGAGAGCCCCCAACTAACTACCCAAGTGCAGCTGGGAGTGAGAAAAGGAGCAGCCAGGCAGGGGAAAGAAGAGGCAAAGCGGTCTGGAATTAGCTCGGGGTAGGCATATCTCCATGCTGGGGGTACGGCAGAGGGCCTCTTAGGGGACGAGGAGCTTTCTATAGGCGATGCGGCTATAGTAAGGATGATGAGATGCAAAGGGTGGCGATGTGCAAACACACATCACCAGCCACAGAGCCCAGCTGGAGATAAGTAGGCACCCCATAGCTGAGAATGGAATTTGGGGCAAGATAAGATAAAGTAGTTTCTTTCCTAACGCCTTGTCTAGCATCAGAAGAGCCGGTTCAGAGAAGCAACGTCCACCGAGGGCTGTGAAATGATGCTGAGCTGTACCCACTCACATTTATCCCTGTCTCCCATTCCTTCTTACTCATGCATCCTCCACCTTTCCCTGCTGGCTAGTTAAAAAGAGTTAAGCGTTGCTTTTTTCATTCTTTTTCTTTCTTTCTTTCTTTCTTCAGTGTGTGGCAAACTAGGAGGCAGAGCAAGTTGATTCCCACCCCTCCTCACCTCCGCTATGCCAGCGAATTTCCAATTTTCAGCTAATATCAAGGTCGTGACAGAAAGCGCAGAGGCCCTGGTAGGACATAATGGCAGAAGAATTGTAAATGTTGCTTTTAGTGAATGCAGAATGAGGAAGGGCCAAGGAGGGGAAATTTTCCATTCAGCACCGGCCTCTGAAAAGCGAATACATTTTCTCCTCCAGTGTGTCGCATTAGATTTCCAGAGGTGCTCGGCACCAGGTACATGTCATTAGTAACAGTTTGCGTGGTAATGAATCCTTTTATTTCTCTTCCACACAGCTCATGAATACATAAAGAGGCTGGGTTTAGTCGCATCTGGTTCAGCTGCAGGAGCCTCACATAACTTAATTTCGCATCCTCTACAGTAGGGCAGCAAACCCAGCTGGGGCCAGCCTTAAAGGCACAGGGAGGTTTTCAAAAAAAACCCAAGTAAAATCTAGGCTCAGAGGTGACGATTTGCTTGGAGATGCCTTGGAGCTCACTCCATTCCCTGGTGGACTTCCTAGAGATGGGGCATCCCTTGTTTTAACACAGGATGGGATGCGCTTGAGTTCGGCCAAAAGTTTGCCTGTTTGGGGCAATGGTGGGTGCCTCTTTCCGTAACATGTGATGGATGGAGCTAGCTTGTGTGCCTTGTACGTTTGGTTAAAAAAAAAAAAAAATCCCCCTTCCTCGCCCTGGGAGGGTGGAGCCGATGCCTGGTACTGCAGGTAGTTGGGTCTTTCCTGAAGTTGGGAGCTTGCAGCCAGGAATTACGGCTGCATTAACACCCTTGTTCTGCAGGCAAGGAACTGCTGCCAGCACTCTGCCAGCATAATTACTGTGCTTCCCCTTCTGAAGTTTTATCTTTCTTAATTACAATTAATTGCTTTGCAATTTTAATAATAATAATAATAATAAACTTTCATGGTTTTGGTTCTCTGCAACCACCCTTCGGGGCCACAGCTGCAAAGCCCTGCTGCAGGAGCTGTCGAACTGTGACAGCAAGAGGTGGCTGCTAGGGAAGAAGGGTTCCCCAGCTGAGAGAAAGCACCTGTTGAGCACGGCCGGGGAACAAATTAAGCCCGAACCTCCTCGAGCACCCAGCAAACCCAGACCTGCACAAGGTCTCACTCGGAGAGCCTTGTTGACCTCCTGCCATGCCTAGATGACAACTGGAGCTCATGAGCACTCCTTCAAAGCTGTTTCTCTAACAGGGTACCACCTGCAGTGTGGGTAGACTCCTAGGTAGAAATAAGATGCTGGGGAGATATTAGACATTCAGAGGTCCGGTGGATCTACAACAGGAGTGAGTTGAAGCCACCGGTGAGCTCCAACCACTCGTTTAAGTTGAAGATTTGAGAAGAACATGGCTCTAGACAGCATTAGACAGTTCCCAGGCTGTTCCTGCAGAACAAACCACTAGTAACTGGGGGATTCACCTGAGTAATGAACTGAAACTCATCACTTCAGGAATCAGACCTCATAGGCTCAGCAGGGCTAGGCTGGACCCCTTGCAGGAGTGGCAGTGCTCTTGCAAAGTTTGAGAAGTTGCTTTTAAATCGAGAGCTGAGCTCTGCAGAGGTGTCACCTCTCTGTGATGAGGTAGGGTCGAGGTGTAGGCTGGGTATGTGAAGATCGGCTGGGCGATGGAAGCTTTGGGGACTGGTGATGAATAACTGCTCTCTTCCAACATCTGGTGCTGGCTGCGGACCTGCTTTTCCTGCATCCCAGTCACAAGGTACCCACTGGCTCCCTGGGAGCTGCTGAAGCTCTGTCGATAGAGACAAACGTTGGCTTTATTTGGGTTAAAAGGCAAGGGAAAATACCTGCGTGGAGAAGTATGCATCCTAGTAGAGATTTAAAGCTTTTGATTCACCAGGAGTCTGGGACTGTCTGCAGCTTTGGTTAAACGAACAAACTCCCACCGAAATAAAACCGCAGGGCTGCGCTTGTGAACTTGGGAAATGGAGCTATCAAGGGGGACTCTTTGCTTTGCCTGCTGGAGCTTTCGTCCTACTCATCCCACTGTCCTGCTCTCTTTTACTTCCCCTGCCAGACCCCTCCTGTCCTTTAGGAGATGGGGAGGAATGAAGAAAAAAGCAAGGTGCCTCTTCAACTCATTTATCTTTTTTTCTTTTCAATTATGGGCACAGTCCCCCTGTGCTGCCCTGCAGCATCTCTGCAGACACTGGGCTTGGTAAAACCAGGACAGGCTCCTCGGGAGGCCTCTACATCCAGAGCATTGTCACCAAAGTCAGAGCATTCAGTGGTTTGGTTTAACCTGGACAGTTAATAAGAGATCAGAACCACAGAATCGCAGGTTGGAAGGGAGCTCGAGGATCATCTAGTCCAACTGTCATGGTTTAACCCCAGCCAGCAACTCAGCACCACACAGCTGCTCGCTCGCTCCCCCCACAATGGGACAGGGGAGAGAATCAAAAGAGTAAAAAGTGAGAAAGCTCGTGTCTCTTCTTCATATTTCAGGTGACAGTGGAAGGCGATATCGTGGCTGGGATGCAGTGGAGATTGCCAGAGCTAGCTCTGGCTCTGTCTGGTGGTTGAGGCTGAGCTGAGGCCATACAAACTCAGTTCAGCTGTGACCTCAGCCTGAACCTCAGCCCCAGCAGGGCAGCAAACCCGGTCCTCCCCCCCCTGCCCTGAGGAGCTATTGCAAACGATGCCCTTGGAGCACTCGGTACACCACGTTTTGTTGCTGGAATGAAAAACAAGCAGGTCCAACCTCTGATAAAATGCTTTTCCTTATGAAATTCATAATAATTTCTCAGCTGGAATTATTGAGAACATTAAAAAACAATACTCACCTTTTTTTTTTTCCTGCTTACATCTTTTTCTAAACCAAAATAAATGTTTGCTATTAAATATAAAGAGTTTCTAGATTTTTCTAGATTAAAATGGGAAAATTTAAAAGAATGTGTTAATAAAAAATAAAACCATTTGTAAGGGGGAGATGATTTCCTGGCCAATCCTAACATCCTTTGCTGAACAAGTCTCAGCTCCTCCTTATTCATGAGCACCTGAGCCACTAAACACCATAATTTCCTCATAGACAACTTACAAGACTTCCAAGATTTGGCTAAATACTACACTTCAACAATTAAGGAGCTGTGCCAGTCTCAGGCGGCCCAAGCCCCCGTGGCGTGACGTGAGGAGCCACAGGGCACACTCACCTCTGCCATCTGCAACAATTTTTTGTCGCAAGCTCATCTGAATTTGCCAATCGATATGAGATTATTTCCACCCCCATCTTCCTGAGATGCTGTTGTGCTGAACACAGATCAGAGCATGAATTTTAAGTAAGAAACTGTAGCACTCCTGATTTTGGGGGGCAAAGTCTCAGAAACATTAATCAAGGTCAACAAACCTTGAAGCTACAAAGACTGGAAATATCACAGTGAGCTCCCCATTCCCCATAAAGATGCTGCAGGCAGAGGCACAGCTCTGGAGAGAGGGCAGGATGGAAATCACAAGGAAAAGTTATTCCACTGCACCCAAAGCCATGGCTACGCACTGCAGAGGGTTGCTGAGAAACCTGCCCGCAGCAGAGCCTGGCTTCTTGAACGTCAGTGCGACTTACCAGGGAAGGACCAAGGAAGCAGGACAAACTCCACGCCCAAGGTTTCTCAGGAACCCTCTCCATAACACAACCACACACAAAAAACCACAAACATTTTAGCTTAAAGAACTGGTCGTGCCCACCACGAGGCCAATATTCAGCATTATCCCACCTCCCACCAAGGCTTCATGCAAACAGTTTTAAATTGAGCCAGGTTTTACATTCAGGCCGCACAACAAAGCGAACAGGACACCTCCCAGCCCCATCTTCCCAGCTTGTTACCCCAATATCCACAATACATCAGGAAAATAATGCACCTCTATCGATCATATGATAATTTCAGGGCATTTTTGATAAATACTGCAGACCTGATGATGGCTCTTCCAACACAGGACCAGACTCTCACCCCTCCTCAGCCAACAGACAGTGGTGCCAAACCTTTGGGCTTAACGACAATGACTTTCACCTGCACAATACAGGTGTTCCCATCAGCAGGCTGCAAGGACCTTCCTAAAGGACTCCGCCGCCCTTCTCCGCTACAGAACATGCATCCACATATTATACATTTACCACCTAAAGACAGTCGGTTGCATCCTAGGTAGCAATTTACCCACAGCACACACCCACCTGGTAAAATACTCCTATGACACATTTTATAGAGGAATTAAAAAAGGACCAGTCTGATCCAGAGCTACCAAAGCACCCAACATCACTCATTTGCAGGCACAGCTCATTCTCTGGATACGCTAATGGCTTTTAATTTAGGTATAAGCCAAATAAGAGTGCAGGTTAGGCAGGAGGACAGGGCTTGAGACCAGTTCCAGCCCAACACCCACCCCGCAGACCATCAGTGGGTGTCCAGGTGTGATGCTGCAACCCTCCAGCAGTCAGCATCGCTGTACATCAGGACGGGTCGGTGAAATCTCGGTAGAGGCACCCTACCTTTAGCTACTTAAGTATGAAATTTTACCCCAAATATTTGTCCTAAGGTTTCAGGGCTGGGTGTCCAGCTCCTATTCTGGTCCCCACAGTGGGTTTTCTTGAACAGCAGGGGTGGGGGGAGAAATCATGGCATCACCTTGGCACAAAAAGTATCCAACCTGGGTAAACCAAGTTGAAGGAAAGCAGCGGAGCATTTGGCACCGCTCCTTTGCAAAGGCTCCTTGCAGCCAGGCAGGCATCGGGGCCGCTCTCGCCCACCCTCCTCTCCCCCCCGAAGCCCACCTACTCCTGCAAACTTCCCCCTCGTTATTTCTTTCCTTCTCCCTCCCCCTCCACGGGCAAGCGCGTGGGTCACAATTTCTCTGATTTGCCTTGTGTCTCCAGCTATAAAAAGAGAACATAATGGAAAAATAATTAAAAAATAAAAGAGAGGAATAAAAACCATCATTTTAAGGGAGAAAGGGGAGGGGGGCCAGGAGATCTGCGGAGCTAGTAGATAACCAGCAGATGTGATTTTTGCAGATAAGCGTAGTAATTTAGATAAATCTGGAGGCTTTAGAGCCTTTCGCTTGCGTTCCTTTTCTTTCTGTCTGATTTTTTTTTCAATTTTATCTCGCAAGTCAAGAGGAGGGGGAGTGAGAAGGAGGGAGAGGGGGGGAAGCTTAATCTTTGGGTAGTTTTTCTTTTCTTTTTAATGTGTTTTTCCCCAGAAGGTGGGATAATGCGAGCTGCTCTCCCCCCCACGCACATACACACGCGCACACACACACACATGCACACAGAAGCTGGGGCTATGTTTTTTAAAAGCGGCGGACAAAAATCAAAATATTTGAAAATGTATTTCATGGTAATTATGTCATATTTCATGGACTGATGCCACTACTGAAAGAGAGCCTGAATGCCTTAATTTGTATAGAAATTGTAATCATTTGTTCATTTCAAGGTGAAAATTGCATTTTTTAATTTAAATTGTATCCTGCGTGATAGTCTATTATCTAGTAAAATTGTCTCCATGTCTGAATGCCTTATATGCAGCTGCAATGCTTGTTACAAATCCAGTTATATTCATAAAAGCTTTGTCGACGTCTTGGGAAATGTGAACAGTTTCTTGTGTGTTTCTTCTCTCTCTTTTTTTTCTATTTTTCCCCTCTTCCCTCCCATTCTCATCCTCCCTCCCCTTCCCCCTCAGTCTTTTTTTTTTCCAGTTGAAATAAACCCATATCTACTATTAATAATAATTAGCCTGGGTATATACAAAAGACAATTCTGTGTGGAATAGGGCGAGGGACGTGCAGAAAGCATTCAGGATTCCTCTTCATTTATTTATTTCTAAGCAAGTCACCTCGAGGTTGCCTATTGCTGGGGAATAAGGGACGAGAGAAGGGAGAGGACAAGATAAAGGAAGGCAATAAGATGAGGGGTGAGGTTTTGTGTAAATAAAAGTCAGCCCCAAAGGATGGCATGGGCAGGCAGGGGCAGGGAGAGACTCGCACTGACCTAAGGGAGAGATTTAAGCCACTTCGGTGTTTTGGAGATTTGGGACCCTGGTGGAAGGGAGGTAGAAAATCACTTTGTTTCCAGCCCTTGGCTTAGAAAGCCCCAATATTTTATATTGTGACACATCCCATTCTTACAGTGAATTGCAGCCTTGTCTCTCCTGATGTCTGGTTTGATTCCCGGTGTGATGTAGGGATGCCCAGAGTCTGCTGGAGGGGAGATAGGGTCTGAGAAGTTAACTACGGTGTCTGAGGTCCCCTGAAGCACCAGTAAAAGGCTGGATCTCCCCATCTCCTGTCTTCTGTCGTGCTCACTGCATATTTGAGCTTCCTTGCTGTTTTGCAAGAGGGAACTTTGATAGAGGGAATCACAGCTGCCCTGCTGCGCACCCTCAGCGGGCTCTGCTGCACCCACGGAGAGCAATCCTTTGCCCCTAGGCTGACTTTTCCTGGGAAGGGGGAGATGGATGCGCGGGCATCTCAGCCTCCTCGCCTTCCCCTCCTGCTTTGGCCAAGGAGCTGAGGACATCCCATCTCCCAGCACACAGCTATTCTGGGAAAACTACCGGAAAAAAAAGTCAGCTTGGAGTAGAAACGTTGCAAATACTGGCCCAAGGGTGCACAGCATTAGGGGATGGACTGATAGGAGCATTAGAGGAATGCAGGATGAGCTCGCTGGCTACTGTAAATCAGCACAACCAGTTAAAATTCTGGGCTGGTTTGCACCAGGTGAGAACGTGGCCTGCCCGGGACAGGATATTCATTATATTAATCCTTAAAAAAGAAAGAAATCGGCCTCACAAGGAAATCCTTTTTCAGTCATTTAATTCCCTTTCATATACCTCTCCCAGCTCAGAATACCCTGATTTTATGCAGGTCCACAGCCTATTATAATAAACTTCTCTACACCTATTCTGAAAAGAAATTGCTCATGAAATGCTGCAAAGCTAAAGGCTGCTGAGCCAAATTTGCCGGCACAGTCGCTGTCTGACAGTGGCTGTAACCACTGAGACGAGCAACAACGGATCTAAACACAGGTCACGAGATGGGTCTGACCTCTGAGCCAGGCAAACATCCCTCGAGGATTAAGACTTGGAAAGGAGGGTACCAAAATTCTGTTAGCACGACAGTTCCTGCAGGGATGCATATGGTTAGGCGTGCTTCACGTGCACGCGTGGGTCTCTCAGGATTTCTGCGGTTACTCCTTTTGCAGCTTCGTTCGTAATCTCCCCAGTTCATCAGAGAGGTTTAGCAGGTGTAAATAGCTAAAATACCTGTAGCCAAAATACAAGGTGGACACTGCGTCTGAGGCAGGAGGCACTGCTCACAAAAAGTGACAGAGCTGGAAAGAAGCAGGTATAGCATAGAGAGCACAGGGGAATTGTCCTCCTCAAAAAAGACGTGTTGATGCACTCATCGCCCCCTCTGCCTTGCTGTCCAACAGGTTGCATCTCTGTACATAAAACATCTGAATTCATTTCACCAGGGACTTAGAGCAGCATTAGAGTCAGAGGGGAAAGGCTGACATTTGCCAGGGAGTTCCTGCTGTAAGCAGGGCCTCATGTGCACAGGATGGGTGCTCTGCAAAGAAGCAAGCTGGCCACGCCATTCGGAGCCGAGCAAAAATCCCAAGCAAGTTCTAAAAGTCTTGGTGCGTGGCTTTAAAGAGGAGGGATTGATGTTTGGAGAGTAAGATAGAGAGCAAGGTGCTGGGCACGCCTTCCTTGGGACTTTCCTAAATTAGGCATCACCTGCACACTTTCACGGTCCCTGTATCAGACTTTCAGAACCTATTTTCAGCTTAAATATGAAAAAAAAAATACTAGGCAGAATACTAAACCCCACCAAACCTCTGAGAGCATTCACACCTCACAGCACTAGGCTTTCTGCCTCCCTTCTCGCTAATCTTTATCACACCACAACTGAGATTTGGGGACTGGTCAGTTGAGACACGAACCAGGTTCAGACACTTAAGCCAGCATGACCCTGCATAAGTCACTCAGCCTTCATCCGCCTGTAAAACAGCTTTTGAAACTGCTATGTTACAGAGATGCTGAGAAGGCAACGTGGCGGGAAAGAGGAAAGATTAAAGCTGGTTTAAAGAACTTGTTCCAGAACATTTTGGGTTTATAATGAGGACCTTTTCCAAATTATTTTGATTATTCAGTTTTGAATAAAGAGAAAGGAAGAACATTTTTGGTTTCTTTAGTTTTAGCTAAAAGAAGATGTTTTAAATCTCAGGTTAGAAAGGCAAAAATGTTTTGCTTCCCTTCCAGGTTGTTCCCCTCTTTTCTTGCAAGCCTTATAAAATGAAAAAGAAACAGAAAAATGGAAAAAAACTCAACATTTAAAATATTTTTAGCTATTCCTCATATTTCCTCTGAGAAAAATATTTGTGAGAATGTCCAGGAAAGAATGTAAATACATTCAATTTTTTTTTTTGAGTAATTAAAAAGAAAAGCGCTAGTTACGCTGCCAAACCTACATAGCATTGAGATATATATATATATGCATGTATATATGTGCTCTGTGTCTCCGCTCGCTTGGAGTTGCACTGTCCTGTGCTTTCTCCAGCTGCCAGCGCTGACTGCACAGCTCCAGGGGGATACGCAGCTGGGGGGATAAGGGAAGGCTGCGGGTGATGGCTCGGGTGGCAGAGGGCTGCGGAGGCGTTTGCTGGAAGCTGGAGGGAGTACATATGAAACCCAAATAAAAAAAATCAAAACTGAACTAATAAGCAGAGCGGGAAAGGCACACAGAGTCCATCAGAGCGCACGAACAGCCCCTCTCATGCCAAGCTCAAGAACCTCGGGTCAAGTCCAACGACACAGGACCAACACAGACACGACACAGTGACCGGGGTCGGCACCTCGTCCCCTGCCTGCAGGATGCGACGCCTTTGCAAAAGTTAGCGGCTGGTGTCAAACTGACTTGAATTTGATTTATCGCCAGCTTATCGGCAGATTAAAGTTGACGACAGCTTACAGCCATAATTGACTGGTGATACTTGTAGCGGGAGCTGTATCGGCCTGAGCAGCTCCCTTGTGGGCTCGCTTGCGCCCTTGATGTCTTTCAGAGGGCAACGGATCAACTCTGGCAAGACCTGGGAAATATCCTGCGCTCCTCAGATAAGGTTTGAGTCATTAGGAGAGAGGACGAGGAGCTCAGGGAACAGTTGAGGGCAGTGTTGAAACGCTTGCAACTCCAGGGCTGGCAGCAACGGAGCCTGAACGTGACCATTGCTGGAGCAAAGTCATTTCTGGGAGGGCTGGCGAGGAAGCACAAAGCTGTTACTTTTCAGCAGCAGGCCAGCACAGATTTAAAAACAGGGACGTGGCTAGAAATAATGTTGTCATGTTTTAGGGCTCCTGGAAAATGACGGCCCCTTCTTCTACAAGCCCCTCTGCTTGTGAACGCACAGTGTGGCTGGCTTGGCCACCACCAAAACATGCCAGCTCGGGGGTGGAAATCAAGTGCTACTTGTGAGTACAGATCTAAGGTGGGAAGGGGGGTTTTGATGGGGGTAAAATTTGAAGACGCCAAATATAATTCCCCTAGGATGCAGCTAGGAAGCTGGGACTAACGCTCCTGCTCTAATGGCTGAAGTCAGCTACGGTTCTCACACAAAGGCGAGCCTCTCCCTTTCATAATTATCACAAAAAAAGGGGATTTCTGACAGCACGGTGCCCTTGGCATCATGCAAGAGCAGTTGTTTCCAGCCTTTTCCCCATTTGCAGACCTGTAATATTTTCCAGGAGTCTCCATCAAGGCCCTCAGATTCCACCAAAACTTCAGCCTGTGCAGCCCAGAGCTGCCCCAGCCCTGGGCCGGGCACCCCCCAGCCCCGCTGCAAGTCCATCTGCTGGGGTGGCCAGCCCTTGGCTCATGTGTCCCCCATTTTCCCATTTTCTTCCCAAATGTGAATTATCCGGGCAGCGGGAACAGGCGTGGAGTGGAGTCACACCCATGCTTTACCTGCACTAGGATGGGCTCCACTGCCCAACGTTAATTTTTCTAGGACTGGAGGAGGCTTTTCTGTCTCAGTGAGGGAGGCTGATTTTCTCAGCAAAAACGCTTCCCCTCACCCTGACAGAAAGGAAAGCTGCTACCAGGGTTTCTATATCACAGCTAACCTGAAGCTTGGCCAAGCACAAAGAACAGCTTCAGAGTCCCGCTGTGGCCAGGGAAATGCACACGACACTGCACAACTTCCAGTGAAGGTCTCTGCCTAAACCCTGGGCTCCGGGCACTGGCTCAGTATTTCCTCAAAGACATAGGTACCAGGGGGAGCGGGATAGAGTTAAGAAAGGATGCCAGCGAGTGCTTGATAAGGGACCAACTCTGAAGCTAGCCATGACTGGCGGCGTGCACGTAAGGCGAGGAACGCAGGTGCTGGCAGAGTTTGCAAGCACTAAAGCCCTTGGTCCTTTGCTGAGCCTTCCCGTGCCGGTGGGAGACTCCAGGCTGGGCTGAGCCTTCCCGTGCCGGTGGGAGACTCCAGGCTGGGCTGAGCCTTCCCGTGCCGGTGGGAGACTCCAGGCTGGGCTGAGCCTTCCCGTGCCGGTGGGAGACTCTAGGCTGGCAGATTGCTGCCTCTTTTTCTCACAAAAGACAAACACGTGAGAGTGACATCTCCTCACACGGTTGCTATGTCTTATCTATCAGTGATCTCATCTGGGTTTGGGAAGCCAGTTAGCTCCTGTGGACTGATCCCCCTGTTGAGAGACAACCAGGAAAAAAAAGAAGCCAAACCATTGAACAATTAGGCTAGATTCTGCATGCGGATATTCGTCCGGCATGACTTGGATGAAGATCAACTTATTTTACAGAGAGCCAAAACGTCTTCAGATGGGAACGGCTTTTGAATTCAGTGCTTTGTTTAAAGGCAAAATGCTTTATTACTGATTGCCGAAGCCCCAAGCCATGTATTTCTCTGTAGAGTTTCAAAATATTTTTCCGCTTCTTGATGCTGTGCTTCAGCCTTTAACGAAAGCCAGGTGCCTGCAGAGCTCGGAGGTAACACGGCAGCCCATCCCACCCTGGCCTGCGCAGCCTGCCTTTCTCTGCCCGTGCAATAGCCTGCTGCAAATGAATGCATAAAGAAACGGTTGTGTTTAGAACAGGCCAGGTAATTGTTCTTCCCCTGTGAAAAGTCACAGTGAAATTAACTGTTTTATTTATTTACGTAGCTTTTCCACGTCTCCATCAACGAATGAAGCAGACGGTTTTGCTTTTCAGCAAAAACATCTGTAGCTCGTATGCATGTGTGAATATTTTTGATTCACCAGCTTTTCCCCTTGCGCTTGGCACACTGCAGAGCCAGTTAAGCAAACAAGCCACCCAAAGACACTTTTAATCCTTTTTTTTTTTTAATGTATAACAGTTATGCCTGAGTTACAGAGAGACACCTACAGGCAGCAGGTAGTTAAAGCAAATACCAGTTTCTCTTTCTACTATACTACTCCATATAGCTGAATAAATTATGGTGCGATTATATATATACACACGCACGCACGCAGGCACACAGGCGCACGCACACATACTCACACGCAGGCATACACATGGAGCAAAATGGCTATGAGTCAAACACAGAAGCAACATATCCGCAGTTACTAGGAATAAGGAATGTCCTATAGTGCTATGTAGATATTCCCCAGGTGGGTATATGGAAATGTTAGGGATGATGGGTTAGAAGCATTAAATACACAAAGTCTCTGAGCGACAGGAGCCAATCTGCTGAGTTACTGGACACAGTGAGGAAATGTCCATTTTGTGGTCTCAGGATGGCGCTGAGAGGTGAAGGCAGGGGCGAGGGGAGGTAACAGAAATCCACTCGGCATTTTTCCTTTCCCCCAAGGATGTCAGTTCTTGTCTGCAGGCATGGAAGAAACATCGACCTGAGAGAACGTCTCTGGAGTGTGTCCCTTCACTTGGTGGTTTGTTTGGATGAGGTGCAGAACGATTTTTGGATTCCCAGGCACCCTCAGAGTCACTGATAGTTGAGTATCTGCTCAGTCCCTGTTTGGTCTGCTTTGAGCGATCACGACCGCACATTCTTCAGGGCCCCGCTGTCCAACGCTTTGTCTGCTGCTGTTTGCTACTCTTCCATGCTCGGTTTTGTTTTGCCTTCAAGGCACCTCCCTCTGTTCTGTCCCCCCCTCCCCGTCCCACCCCATCCCCTGAGTTTGTCTCTTTTCAGCAGAACTGAGGTTGGCAATCCATAAAACAAAACAAAACAAAACAAAAAAATACTTGGACTTTCATACATGAACGTACCTTAAAATAAAACAAAGCAACCAAAAAAACCTTGAAATCAAACCCATCCCACCCCAAAGATTCTGGAATGTATTTTGAAAACACACGATAGGCAAATTTCTACAGTTCATCCCCCCTCCCCCTTTTTTTTTTTTTTTTAACTAGCACGGCACTCACTGTGTTTTTAGTATAAAAAAATGTCAACTTTCTATAAACATACAGCACATGACCAAATTTCCAACTAATGTACAAAGTGCGACCACGAGGGAAAGGTCAGAGAATAGCTATTTGCGCTAGCATGGGGCGTTCTTCATATTCCTCTAAGAACTCTATTTACAGCAGTGCCCGGACGTTCACGGACTTTCTGGTGAAGGTAATTGGCAATTAGGTGTCTATGGTGCTCCCTCTTTTTAATACTTTTTACTTTTGGGGTCCTGCACTCTGCGCTGAGCTCAGCTGAAGTCCTCCTAGACAACATGCTGGCAGCGCGGACCAACTGTCCGCTGTTGAGGGATGCTTGGGAGACGTGTGTGCACGCACGGGAGAAGAGGTAACGGCGGGGAGAAGAGAGCCAGCGGGGCTTTGCGAGCAGGAGCAGCGGACAAGCAGTCCTCAAGACAAACTGAAACATTCCTTCTAGTTTAGCAGGCAGCTAGGAATGCATTTGGTCAGAGATTTCAGTATAAAGAACAAGGGATTGCAACCATCTGGCAAGATACAGGGCCAACAGTCGCCATCTACAAACTCCCTCTTGCAGTGGCAAGGCTGTAGATTTGAAGGTGCTCCCAGATGGGGCAATTATTGGCATTTGGCCTCTTAAATACTATTAAATGTGGCACGCAAGAAAATCATGTGCTCTATTGTTTTAGCAGTCAGCTCAGAATGATATCAAGACACGGGAACAAATTCAAACAGGGGCTTCGGTCATTAATCCCTACACCAGCATCCACCGCAGAGACACCCTTGCTCACACCCTCGCTCACACCCTCGATCCTCCAGGTCAGGTGTGGCTGAAGGTTACCATTGTTGGGAATAACATTTAAGCCAGGACTGGAATTCAAAAGGGATTTAAAGCTTTGTGATCCAAGGAAAGTCTTTCACAACTAGAGGGAAGCTTTACGTGTGGTATAGCTGGACAAGCAGAGGCTGAGTTGGGATCTCTGGAGCATAAATGACAGCAATACAGCCTCTGGATGCAGGTGTCACCCTGCACAAGAGCTCCTGCATGGAAACATGCATGTGAGCACGCGAGAGGCAGAGCAGCCAAGCTGGTGTAATAATATGCTTTTAGGAATGTAGAGCAGGCTCTGTCACAGCCGTAAAGCAAAGCTGATGAAAGCCGTGTGTGGCTCTGATAGGATGCTGAGCAACGTAAGCAGCACAACTCTGCTTTGGTCAGAACAGGTACTCATCCACATGGCTCGAGAGAAAGCAGCTTGGTGGTTCATGATAAATGATGTTGGGGCAAGGCAGGGGACAGGTCCCCAGAAAAAATGTTGTTTCAGCTGCAAAAACAAGATCAGACTATTTGAGAAGAATGGAAGAAGCAGCAGCAACAGAAGAGAGCACGTCAAAAGTGTCTCCTTTAACAACCTAGGAGCATATGCTAGACCAGAACTCATCCGACCATGTGGTCCTCCGATGTCACCAGTGGTCAAAAGCAGACATTCATTATCCTGAAGTAGACATATCAGATAGTAAGCGTGTTATAAACCCTAACAGTCTGTAGATGATTTTAAGTACTGCCTGTTGCCATTGGACTTTACACATCAGCTACCGGCTGGCACAGATTCTGTGTATCGGGGTGGTTATCTCAGGGTCAGCTTTCCTTGCTCTCTCCAGGTCAAACTTCAGCACGTTCTTGAAGTGAGCCCTCTCAACATAGGAAGGTGAGGGGAAAAAAGTCTATAATATTAGACATCTGCTTAGGAATCATCAGGGATCATCACCACATGCAAAAGGGAAACTATTTAAAAACCCGTGTGGGTCATGACTTAGCAATAACCTCTTATTGTTGGCTGCTTTTATCCAAGCAGTGTGATGAGCAGAATTGTGAGCCGATACAAAAGCGAGAGCACTGGCTGCTACAGAAAAGTGGGGTGATAAATCCAGAGAACAAGATCTGGCTTAGAGAGAGAGAGGCTCCACCACCAAAATGAAAAGCAGAGGGAAGGGACTGAGAGATTGAGTTGTACAGAACAGTACATGAAATGAGAAGGGTGGGGGAAGAACCGGGAGGATGGACAGGGGCAAGCATTTCTCCTGGCAGCTAAAGAATGCCGTTGGTAAGGTAAATGCTTTCCTGCGGTACAAATAGGTGCAATGTTGCAGCTGAGAGCACCTTTCCTTCCTAGCTGCTGCTAGAAAAACGCTTCAGGTCATCTCCCCTCTGACTCCATGGCCACATCCACCCCTCAGTGAGAGGCAGCTGCAGGAAAGCACCTTCGGAACAGGCACCATTTTCTTTCAGGTGGCCCTTTACTCGTAGAAGAACCTGGCTTTGCATACTGACCCCTCCAAGCAGGCAGCTAACCAGCACCTCTGACTCTTCCCTCTCTTGTCTTTGCTCTCATGGCCAGTGTCTCTCCCACTGAGTGAAGGAAGGGCCACTGACAGTCCTCGCCCTTCTCGACTGGATGGGCAAAAGCTCTGACACCATCAGGTGTATCTGACGCCCTTCCTCTGTGCATGCAAGGCCAGTGTTCGCTATCACATCTCCTGCTGCTGTCTGATGCCCATGTCTTTTCAGTGATAATCAGGTCTAAATTGGTCCCTAAGAGGAAAAGTAAATGTTGCTCGTGCCTGCGCCCATAATCTCCAGTCCTCATGCAGCAATTTACATTTACACTTTCCAAAGGTCCCAGGCTGGACGGACTTACATTCTGCCCCTGCTTAGCAGCAATCTGGCCTGCTTGGGCCCTGCTTTGGGAAGCCATCAGTGAGAACGGAAGGGTAGAGTGGGGTGGGGAAATTTGCTGTCACTTTAATATATGTTTTTCTGGTTTTGTTCGTCTTTGTGTTTTTTTCTTTCTTAAACAAGTTCTTATATTTGGTCCATAGGTTTTCTGTGGTCCCGAATTATATCACCCTTAATGATCAGGTTGGTTATTTCTTCCTATACAACATTCACCAAATTTACAGCAATGGAAAGAAAAGGAAACAAAATGAAACATTTCATTTTTTACAAAGAAAAAACCATCAGTTTGGTTTTGACTATGCCAACTACCTAGATCAATGGAAAGTCCTTAAGTGTGGGCAAAATGCCATGGCCAGGTAGGTTAGAGGGAGGGCATGAACTCAGGGTTAATAAATGTACCCAACCTGTTGTCTCTGGCCACAGGAGGAGTCAGGTCACAGAGGCCAGGCTGGCCTCTGAGAAGAGTGCTCTGGGAGGAGCCGGATACTTAGAGAGTTCTCCCCCTCTTTCCCATCTCCTTCACAGCTCAAGTTGGTGCAAGGTGGAAGGGAATTGGGAAGGAGTAGGGTCCGGGGTACATGTAGATCCCTAGAAGGCTGGTGGTGTTTTCTCCAGTGGTACCAAGTTGCTGGAGTGGGTTGTTGGCACAGTCGGACTCTTCAGTAAGCTTGGCCTGTCTCTACTGGTAGGAGGCCCAGAACGGCTGAATGTTCTCCCAGCTTCATCCTACGCTGTGTAGACAGACTCACATTCTTGGCCAAATAATCAACAGCGGCTGAAGAGGAGGAGGGAAAAAAAGGAGGGTGAGAAAACAGCATAACATTAGCATTTAGTGGAAACAAGGCTTTCAGCATCAAAGGGTGTGTAACCAACAGACCTCACGGACTGACTCTTACAAAAAGAGGTCCAATGCAGTGGTTGTCGCAGACACGAGGGTCCTGCCGCACTCCTAGGAAAGACTGCAAACACATGATGGTCCTGCCAGAAACACCTGACAGGACAGGCACTGCTGGGGTTAAGCGCAGCTGCGGTGTGCAGAGTGTACCCTGCATCCTCTGAATCTCTCCATGGACCTACTAGAAAAGAGCTCCCCAGTGGCAAAGCCAACTCCTGCACTCAGCAATGCTGGTGTAAATGATTCCAGAGATTCCAGTGGAAGCTCACCAAGTCCGGACAGGGCTTGAATCTGACTCATCTGCTGCATGCTGACTCATCTCTGCAAGCTCTGCTGCCTGCCTTCATCCACCCTTCCTAAGGGAAACTGCTTTGCCTATCTCCATCTGGGATTGAAACGTAGCCACAACTCCTGAGGCAATGCGTGAACCTGTATCCCAGCTCGCTTGACTGCCCCATGGTCTGAGGGGGAAGAGGACCAGGGCAGGATGGTGACATTGCTCATTAGCTGAGCTTCAGTCAAAGTCTCTCCCTTTCACTAGCTTTAATGTCTCAAATTAGATTAATAAGGAGCTGGCAGGAGATGTACAATCGGTGCCAATGAGTAAACAAATTTCAGCCATCAACGTCTTGTCAGACGCCTGCCCCAGAGGAGGTCCCTTCCAGACACAAATTCTTATTAGACTTGTCATATCTATTAGAATTCCTTTCACGCTTCTGCGTTCCATCACCGGCATCATTAACACAGCTCCGGCCTTTGGGAACCGCAAGGACCACATTAATCTGGCATCTCTGCTCCTCACCGGCTGGGACAGGCTGGTGCGCTGGAAGCGAGCAGGCTTAGCACAGGGTGAGTTATCCAGGGCTGAAGTGAGGCCTGCTGGGGAGCACGGCTTCTGCAGGCGGCAGGGTCTGAAAGGAGCTGAGTTGGGCAAGCGGAGCTGGCACGCTGGCTGGTGCTCCTCAGGAACTGGGTTCCTGGCGTAGCTCAACTCTGTATGTACTACAGTGCCTCTAGCTTCAAGAGGGGTGTACGTAGGATTAAACCCCAAGCTACAGCTCTTGTCCAGACCTTATCAGCTTGGTGCCCTGATATTTCAGGTAACCACATTAAATACTGTCTTTGAGTGGCTGTAGGGGAAGAGGAGATTCACTCCTCCGATACTCCGTGCAGGTGCGTGTGGTTGTGCCCTGTTCCTGTTGTCACCATGATGAATTCAGATGGGTGCTTGGGAAAGGAAGGAGGTGAACAGTCGGAGCCAGTCATCCTGCTCTGGGCAGTACCCAGCAAAATGGAAATTTGATGGCAATCCCACCCTTCTAAACAAAACATGCTAAACTCCCAGATTGCTTTTTATGCCAGTGGGAGGAGTTCAAAGGCACTGGGGTATCCCACGCCAGAAGTCAAAGATGTAGTTTGTTGCTTTAATACAGCGGAAGCCAAAATAAAAGCAGAAACTTACCAAAAGTACCCAGGGTGTTTATTTGCTTATGTGAGAGAGAAAGTGTGTCTGGTTTTGTGTTTCTAAAACAGACAAGAAGAAGGAGAGAAGTGGGGGGATAGAGAGATTCTCTGCAGGCCAGGTCCAAAGCCTATCAATGCTGCACAGCATTGAACATTGAACAATGCTTACAAGCCCTGGTTATGTTCCCGGTTATACAACGCCTGCCCCCACCATAACACCCCCCCATTTTTATTATAAAAATCACTCACTAAAAAGAGTTTTGATACTTTTTTGTCGCATCACAGAAGGAAGAAACATAGGGTTTGAACTGAACATCAATAAATGATCTTGCGGAGGTCACCTCATACCAATCAGCATTTAAACAGCATTTGAAAAGAAGCGGTGAAGAATTAAAAAGCAGGAGGAATGAGAAGTATCTGCTAAGTATGACATGTGCCGAGAAAGACAAGAAAAAGTGTTGTCATATCAAGGTCAACTTCACGTAAGTGATTGCTCTAACAGGACTAATTACCAACGAAAACTGTTTCCTAGCATAGAGCTAATTGTAAATGGGGCTCATAAGAAAGGTTTATAGTGAAGCAGACTTATATACTGCCTGTGCAGAGCTGTAAATGCAAATATCTATACATAAATGTGCACACAGCATGGATTTGCTGTTTAATGTAGATCCCACCTTAGAACAGCTACAGTTGGTTTGTGCTGTATCTGCCATGCAGCATGGCATTGGCTTTGGCCCTCGGACTTGCCATCACGCTGGGTGTGACTCCAGCTCCCAGCACTGGGAAGCAGTGGCACTGTGCATGGTGCATGATGGTTTCTCACCTACCGTCCTTGCCCCAGCAGGAAGAATGCCTTCGTGACAAGCTACCTGCATGTCTCCAAGCATGGGACATGGCTGGACTAACTCTGTCGACCACGCAAGACTTGCTGCTGGGCACAGACCTGTTGGCAGCCTGGACTCTTGTGACTATTAACAGGAAAACATTCCTGTTCAGAGCCGAGCCCAGTGGGCTCCAAACTGAACTTGTAGATTGAATGGGTGTCCAGTAGAAGACAGTGAGCCATGCGACAGAAATCAGGAAAGGAGGGCAAATAAAACAACATAAATCAGGCTGCGTGAGCAGTTTTTCATCAGCACAAGGAGAGGCCCAAGTAAAAATTCCTGCAGCAAACCAAGACAAACCCTTCTTTCTCTTTCCTTTTCCTTTGCTGGTCTCTCTCTCTCAGAAAACGTAGCTTGTCCTCCTTATTTTATTTTTTACACACATGGGTGTGACTAACGTCTTGCCCAAGGGAATCTTTATTGGAAATACATGGTATTGGAATTTGTTTAAGATTTTTATCAATAGCACGTGTGTCCAGCCTCACATCCAGAAGCGAGGGGAAGGTCAAGGGGTCACAGATCAAACTCCCGAAAAACAAAAAAAGGAGGGGTGGGGGGAAGCTGCTATTGATCCCGTCTGCCGCCACAGCCGGTTCTCATTTAGCTGTAGAAGTTAAAGACATTAAAGGGCTGTGACGGAGAGGGGAATAAAAAGCCACAGCCAAATGGAAGGAAAGGTCACTGAGGACAAGCTATGGGCAAGCAGGAGCACTCCCGGAGGAAGAGGATGCACCTTTAACCCTCCGCGGATCACTCTCTCACAACACCACACTTATTATTAGTTTAACACCGGCAGGTGAGCCCTTTGCCAGGCTTGCTAGTGTTTTTGTGACCCAACCATTCTGGAGGAGAAACAGACCCTCCCAAGGTCCCTCTGCCTTTCGGGTCTGAGGTCTGGGTTCAGGATTACAATTCCAGCCTCACTTCAGCTTTTGCAGAACCACAGCCCAGTTGACAGGCATCGGCTTAAAGTTTTTAGTAGCAAAATCTCTCGAGCGTGGACCCAGCCCTTACCTTACAGAAAGCAGGAGAGGAAGAGACACATAGAGTTCTGCATCACTAAGGGCATTAAAATCCCAGCTTTCCTTTGGCTGAGCAGGATGAACACATTGTAGGGCTTTTGGAGAAGCAAGAGTTGGAGACAGGGAAGGAGAGAGGTCTGGAAGTTGTCCTTCTTTTCTAATAGAAATGTTTTACTTAAAATATTTTAATTGGGATTTTTGAATTGGACCGAAAGGGTGTTGGGGAGGCTCTGTGGAGCAATCTCCGTGTCTGGTGATTAGATTCCCTTTTTCTCTCTAGATGGACTGATGGGAATCCCTTCCAATACAATATCCATACCTTCTTACATCCCCCCCCTCTCTTCTCCTGTTCCCTATGCAGGGGGAATACAATCAGCACACTTACTTTGTCCGTACTGTCCATATTGGTAGCCAGCCACTGGGTCCACACTGTAACTGGTGGTGCTGTAGGTGGGAGGACAGTAGGACTGGGAAGTTGGGAGGCTGTCCACGGACTTGATGGAGTCACTCCGCTGGCTGCAGCTGGCAGAAATGGAGTTGGTGGTATCCAAGCCACCGTGAAGGGGAGAGATGGAGAAGTCAGCCTGGGGTTGCGGAGGAACCCCACTGGGGTTGCTCAAGATGCTCATCACCTGGAGAAACACAGGAGACAATGCGTCAATGTCTGGAGGAAAAAGGGTATGTGTGCAGCTGCCTTCACGTGTACCAGGGAGAAACGTTCTACATATAGTGGTGCTCTATCAGTATAATACACAACATCAATATAGGTTTGGCCAGGCTGGAGAATGAAGGCCTGCTTCCACCAAATAGCAACAGATGGACCCTGCAGTTGGCTCCTCTGTGCCTAACGCTTTATTTGAAAGATTTTAATAGGGATATTTGAGAAGTTCCTTCACGGCACATTCAGTCTTTGGTCTTTCTTTGCTGACATGCCAACAACGTTAGCTGTGCTGTTCAGAATGAACACTGGAGAAAGGAATAAACCTGGGACAAACCTGCTAAACAAGCACTGCCATGAACTAGCACCCCCTCCTTCCTACGCACAGCCCTCACAGAAGAGGAGACACATGAGTCATGGAGCAAAAATACATATTTCCAAAAAAAGGGATGCTTAAGACAGCCCCTTTCTTTGGAAGTCTGAGTGGGGCTTGGTTCTCAAAGTTCCCTCACCAAACCAGACACAAACCCTTTCCGGCTTTGATGCAGATTCAGATTTAGGGACTGAAATGTCAAAGTTCTCTTTACTCTCAAATGTTAAAGGATAACAGGTCCTTGGTTCAGCTCGTTTCAGTGTAGTGCTTGGTTTGAAAATGTAATTAAATTTGCACACAAGCGATCTTCCTGCCTGGAGACCTGAAACAGATGAACTTACGATCTTTTTTTTCTTCTTTTGCGGGAAAAATGCCAGATTTGTTCCTGAGGGTGAGTTTGGGGTAAGCTGCTGCCTACAGGCCTTCACACAAGGACCCTGATCCCACCAGCGCTTTAATGCAATTGCCTTCTGCAATCAGCAAAATTACCCCCGGGCTGCCAAGTTAAAAGTGTAAAGAGTTTGCAGAAGCGGGGCCATGGTGAGGGAAGGAAGGGAACTCCTGATGCCTCTCGGTTGATCTCTGCAGCCGCCGCAGGCGTGCCTTGCCGTATTTGTGCTGAGGAAGGGCGGGGGGAGAGGGGACAGCCAGTCACCTCGGGGGGCCAGGCCAGTGCTCAGATGCCGAGCGGCTGAAAATCTCCGAATTTAGCATAACCTTATTGACATCAATTAAAGTGGCAAATTGGAAATATTTGGAGCCTGGCAAGTGGTAAAATGAGTCCTTTATCCCCCACCAGCGGCCTGGTGAGCTATTGTGCAGAGGATACATTCTCTGGAAGGACACAAGAAGGGTTGTATAGAGCGGCATCTCCCCTTCCTGCTCACCCCGACACCTTCCCCATCCCTCCTCCCTCACCTTCCTGCTGGAGTGGGGGCTTAGGCTGAATGACTGGCTACGTGCTGGCCTTTGCTTTCTAAAGCTTCTCCTCCCCCCGGAAGGACTCAGGAGCCCTGCAAAGACGCTTTCTCTTGATGCGATGCCACCTCCTGACTCAGCCAGCCTGAGATCCTTCCCAGGCATTTGTCTGGGAGGGGAATTCAGGAGCAGGGGTGGCTGGACCCCCGCGGAGGGGGAGGCGGTGGGGAGGTACTGGGGAGGGGGTTAGTTAAAAAGCCTGGAAAATCAATCTAACCCCGACCACGGGGTTTGTCTGCAGTGTGGTATGGAGACACAGGAATGAGCTTTGAACAAGCCAAGTCAAAGCAGTGCAGTGGCGGCTGCGTGGAGCTCAGGCAGGGTTCATTTACCCTCTCCTACTGCACTGAGCTTGGACTTTGCTACTGGTCCCCAAAAGTTAAACCTAGCTTAGGTGTTACTACACTGTGGGGCAGACGGTGCTCCAGACAGAGCCTAAATTACCTCCAGCTCTCCAGACTCTCCAGGCACAGCTTCTTAATCATAGTGATTAAGCCTTGAGGTATCTAGATGAAGTTGTTTAGCCATACGCTGTGCAAAATGTGCCCATGGAACTCCCTGCCCCATGACAGCCCAAAGACTGAAAGGCAGGGATATGAAGAAAGGAAATTGCATTTAAATATGCAAGACAGAGTGGATTAATATGAGAATAGGGCTGTCATGCTTTTCTGTGTGGATGTAACGTAAACCTCTCTGCCTCAAGGCTTATGCAGCGGGAAAATCATGGGAGTGCAGCCTGAAGGTAGCTTTTCCAGCTGCAAAGTTATTTGTAACCTTCCACTAAGCTGGGTCACGAACTTTGATCTGGTTCAGCTACGAATCTTCCTTCTCTGCCCCTCGATTCTGCCAGCTGCAGGCAGACCTTGTAGCTTCAGCCTTAGCTATAGGTGTTAGCCCCCACACCTCTTTGCCTCGACGGATATCCAGAACGCTCGCATATACAGCAGCCATGAGACGTTATTTGATTTCATTTGTGAGCAGAATCAGATGTTTAAAACAATAAACATCCTTCTGGCATGCGCAAAACCACAGCCGTATGAATTCTGAGTTATTTTTGGAAAGCTCCAGCTCGGGCAGCATGAAGCCCAGCGGTTTGGCCTCTCCCTGCCTGAGCTGTCCAGGTCTGGCAGTGCTGCTGGGCTGCGGACATGCTGCTGGGCTGCGGACATGCTGCCCACACTGCCAAGCCCTGCAGGTGCAGAAAAGAAATCGTACACTGTAAAATGAAGGGCAACTGGAACCATTCACAGACCAGAAGGTTTTCTAGTGCTCTCCCTCCTGGCCATCTCCCCAAAAGAGTCAGCTGCTTTATATTACTCAGAGAAAATAAAAGGTTCTTAAAGCAAGCAGAAGTCATATTAACACTTCCGCTATGGCCCTTTTAAAAAGAAAGGGGGATGTAAAGCAACATTGGTAAATGAAACCCAGATTCACACTCTTCAAATTCAGAGGAACTGAGACTGGAGAATACACTTGCACATAATCCTACTAAAGACAGTAATTGGTTTTAATCAGTCAGAATTAGGACTGATTTCTAATCCCAGCTCTGCTACTGACTCACAAGGGCTTGTGCAAGTCACTTAAGCTAGGACTCAACTCAACTAACGTTAGCCACATGAAGTTAAGTTTCTAGTCTCTGCTAGTCCTCTAGAATCCCTCTACAGAGAGACTGACAGTTCTGAAGGACAATTCATCCCATCCTAAGACCCCTTTCTAAAAATGACGGGCTGAATTTCCTTCTGGAAATCCGTGGTGAAACATAAGGATGCCAGTATTTCACCACAATGATGCCAGGGTGGTAAGCAGATCCGTAACTGTATGGAGGCTGGAGAGGGGAGCTGCTGGAGGGTGAGAGATGCACATCCCTGCTGGATGCTCCCATGGAGGTAGGGTGGCTGAGCACTGCAGATGAACCCTGATAGAGGCTGTGGGGCTCAGCTGAGCCAGGCGCCCCAGAGATCTCCATTCCTTCTTCAGCAACGCTGACCATAGGAAGTGTCTGCCTTTTCCAGCCGTGCTGAGAGCAATTGAGGCTGAGCTCCCCCAAGACTCTGTTTGCACAAGTTTATCAGAGGACAGCATCCGATCTTCCCCACCCCAGGACATGAAGGTGTTAGAAATAACAAGAGTGAACTGGAGATTTCTATTCCCTCTTCACTATGCAGCCACCCAGCATGGATAACCCTACATGAGCCCTCCAGCCTTGGCAGGCCCGCGTTATCTGACTTCTTGTTTCAACTGGATAAACTCATTTTCCAGGCAACTTTTGAACTTAGGAAAGTCTGGGGCATCTGGAGAAATCCCCTCCTCAAGAATGCAAAGTCCTTTTACCTTTTCTTTTTGACCTTGCTTTCTTATAATTTATTACTTCTTGGTGCATTATCATCACTAACTAAAAATCAATACCCACTTCACATCTGTAAGGTTTTATCTGGAGGGAAATCTGCTACCTGTCCATCACAGTGATTGACAGCCTTCCCTTTCCCCTCCCTCTCATCAGTTGTCTCTCCCTTTCCCCATCTCCTTTCCCTTTGCTGCTGTCCCAAATCAGTCACAGGCGTGGCGTGGGCTTGCACTTCGGGGTAAGTCAATAACAGCCACGGTGCTAGGAGCCTTCGGCCTTGTTTCTACCCTTTCCGGAGGTCATTTGTCATTGGGGAGAGGGGGTAGGGGTCTTGATGTGTTGGGGAGACCAAGGTTAATGCACAAAGACCCTCCTGGATAAAAGAGCCAGCCCCCCCCTCCCCGCCTCCTAGGACGTTTCATCACTCTCTCCTATACTTTAAAAGAAGGGGAGTTAAAAAAATGTAATTAATTCCCTCCATTTCTGAGCTGGCCCTCAGGGCCTCTGGCCGTGGAAACTGTAGCAGGGGAAATGTGCACCCTTTATGATAAACGAATGCGGCTTTGGAAAGGGAAGTGCAATTAGGGCCTTCAATCTGTGCAATCAGGCCTTCAGATTTTAGGGTTGGGGGGGGACAGTTGGGTGTGTTTGGGGGGGCAGGAGGGGCTAGAGGGGCAGACAAGTGACAGGGAGAGATGCTGCTGGGATAGAGAAGGGTGTGAGCGCATCAGGGAGGGGAGAGGGAAGGGAGCTCCTAAGTTTCATACCAAAACCTGGCCCCCACAGACCTGGCTGCTGCACGTCACCTCTGCGGTCAAGAGCTCTACGGGAAATACCAGGGCAGCCCAGGCCACGCTGGACAGGCTGTGCATCCTCAGAGTCCCTGCATTATCTGTTCGCTTTAGGCTTGCTAAGATACCCAGCTGACAGAGATATCAGGCCCTGGACACAGTGGGTTTCAGATCTACACACAGTGATGCTACACCACCCTGAGACCAGAAAGGCACAGAGGTGGTGTAAAGAGATCAAACTGAAGCAAACAAAGCGATGGGGAGGCGGGAGCCTGCGGACAGCATTTTCCAGAGTGACCCCTGATTCTGTGGTGTGTCCATTTTTGGACACTCGATTTGACACAGCACAAAGCGTCCAAAATCAGAGGCTGCCTTAGAAAAATGCTGCATTTAGAAACTGCTGAGCCTGGCTAAGTTCTGAATAAAGGGAATACGTAATGATCTGCAACTGGCTGAAAGGTGGTAAGTCCAGAGAAGCTACCGGGTGGTCCCAAAGGAATGCAGACTGGATACCAGGCAGAAACCGAAAAGGGAAAACCAGAGGAAGGGTCTCCTGGCCGTGGGTAGTATTTCTGAGGCTGTGGTACTGCTTTCCTAGGGATGAGTAGAAATCCTCTCTCTTTGGGCAAGGCTAGAAATGTGATCAGTTGGAATATTTGATACTACATCAGGCAAAAAGCGCTAGGAAAGTCTCTGTTGTGAAGAGTGTTTGTAGGCTGAGATCTCTCTTCGTTTCAGCTTCTGTGGTGTTAACATTTCTACTGCTTCCTAGGGAATGGAAAACCTGACCTGATGGCCATGCTGGGAAACATGCTGGATCTTATGGATTTACTAACGACATGGACCAAGCTAACAATTCGCTCCGAGTTCCTCCATGAGGGCTTGGTGTCTCTGCCATATGTGGTTGATTCAGCTTCTGCTCTGGGTAGGTCATGCTCTGTCCTCCAAGACTGCTCTTAGCTACCTGGTGGGGACCCAGCTTAATCTTTTCCATCTTTATTTTGCAGCCTGCTCAGCTAATCTTTTCCTTCTCTCTTGCAGAAGGCGACCCTTCCTCATATGAATGCTTTTTGATCTCTGTGGATTCATTTTCACTTGGTGGGAAGAGGAAGAGTCGATTATTCTATACATACATTAAATGGAAACAAAATGAAGAGGTGACCGTAGGACTACTGAAAGCTGAAGAAAGAGTTGGGAGGAGATAAATACAGTTTCCCCAAAGATCTTCACTTGAAAGGAGGATAAATATATGCAAATATGCCCCTAGGTAGGACTAAAATGACTTATGTAGCAATCACTAACACTGCACTCGCAAAACCAAGCAATTAATTTTGAATATTTTCTAAATCACTAGACGCAGCTGAGTTGTATCCCAATATGCCAGACCAATCCAGTAAGTACACCCATTAAATTTGGTTTTGCAATCAGGCCAAGGATCCAGACAGTGCTTCAGCTTCACACTATCTGATCTGGGTAACTGCAGTCCCTTCCATCTAATGTCACTTCCAACTAAATTTTGGAGCCTGGGGAGCAAACTTCACATTAGCTTTCCTTAAGGGCACCTTCACTGACTTCAAGCAGTCCTGATTCACGCTGGCATAAACAAACAGGTGACTTAACTCTCTACTTCTGTTTTGTTGTAGGTTAAAGTTTTAAAAATGTGATGCTCCACTGCGCTAGCTTTACCTCATCTAGCCAGGTATCTATAATCTGTCCATCAGCACGTTACTGGTGCTAAAGAGAACAGCGTTATGAACACGAGCTAACACAATCTCACAAGTTCTTCCCGCTACGGAAGGACTCCAGGGCTGATGTGGCTGCTGCTGTGTAGCAGTAACATCTCCTTTTCCTAACCTTCTCCACTCCACTGGAAAACACGTGGAGGCCAGTCAAACGCCTTTCCCAAGGCCAGATGAAATGCATCAGAAGCAAAGCCGGGAACAGAATGCAACGTGCCTGAATCCTTTCTGGTGTGCATGGGACAGATCATAGTAGATCCCTTCAAAGTGGTCAGAAATGGTTACTGCGGGCCTGTGCTTGAACAGTGGTACAGCTTGGCAGTGAACAATAAACCCAGAAATATCATCAATGCCTTTCAGTGACTTAAAACATCTGAAGGATGTTTCAGTGCCATAGGGGAGTGGTCTAGGACACAGCAGGTGAAATGGAGATGAGCGTTTGTGTCCTAAGATGACCCTGTTCACTTGACGGATGAAGAACTGCCACACACTCATGATGGAGAGGGCTTGGGGAGATGCTGGGGATGAGATGGAGCTGGGGATGCAATGGTGAGCTGCAGCAAAGCAGACCAATGCAGGCTGCACAAGGGGAGGATTAGAAAAAAAAAGGCGATGGGAAGTTATTACCTGATTGTTCAAGGCTATGGTGAGGTTCCACCTGGAGCACTGCATCTTGTTTTGGGCACCCTGCTTCTGTAGAGATGTACAAATTATGGAGAAGGTCTAAAGAAAAGTTTCTAAGCTATACAAAAGAATGGGAAGTTCTTAGCTATAAGGGTAAGAGAAATTGCTTAAGTCTGGATGGTTTGGGAAAGAGGATTGGGCTCTTCTTGCAGCGGAAATACCGTAAGGAAATCAGAAGCACCACAGGGTTACACATCCAATAAGGGCTGTGAGAAATCCTGCGGTAGAAGTGTAATTTGGAGGGGAAAGGCGGAGGCATCACTGTGAATGGGAATTACATTAAAAACTGCTTGATCTAGAAACACAAGCCACTATCCCTGGCATTAGGGCACCAAACTCTACTATCACTTAGATAAAAGCAGATGGCAAAGTTTTTAGTAGTCTGGATAATCAGAGAGGAAACAAAAAGACATGCTGTGCTAGTGCAGGCTGTTTAAGGTAAAGGGGGGGTCCCAGTTTGACAGGCATCAATTTCACTAACAAGCCAAATCAAGAGGCATGGGCTCACCCCTTTCAGAACCAGGAGAGACTCAAGCCAAAGGGTGACTAGCACCTTGCCATCTTGAAACTGTCAAAGGGGGTTGATTTTCATGCACTGCTGAGTATCTCCCCTCTGAAAACGGGCAGTTTGTGCTTTACTAACTGCCGACATCATTATTCACCGTGTGCTACCTAAGCATGTAGTGTTTTTCCTGATTAAATTGAAATTGCTAAGACTTTTTATATAAAATAACCAAAAGAAGGCCAATGGTTCCCAAATGTGCTGGTCGGCAAACTGAGCCACTCCGCCCTCTTTATCTCTAGGCATTTCTGCATTAACAGAAGTCACCAAAGCAAACTCTACCCTGATGCAGTTTTCCCTGTGAATACGTTTCTCTGTTGAAGGCCAAGTGAATCCATCAGAAAGGAGAGTCTCCATGGGGCAATGCCTTTGTTGAGATACAGAGCATCTCTGGGCAACTTTACACAGGGTATTAATTGCAGGAAGATGAATCTTGCTTGTGGCATTTTGGAACTCACAAAGTCACCTGGGATGAGAAAGCAGAAAGGCAGAACCATGGAAAACTGGAATTCCTAAACATTTCCAAACCAGCAGAAGGACTCGGGTTAGGTTTGGCTTTGGAAATAGGCTGGGCTTGTGTCTTTTCTTCTGCACCTATTTGTCCATTCTTGGGTAAGCTCAGACGTGCTGATGGCAAGAAGGGAACGAAAAGCTTTTGGGGCTTGGTGAGAGATTCAAAATACCAAGAAATAAACAAACATACACCAAGGTTTCCTGCTAAATCAGCCCTAAATCTATTGCTGTGCATCTGCCTGGTGTGAATAACGGCAGGGTGGGGAGATCATGCAGCACAGCTAAGTCCCAGCAAATTAAAACTGTTTTATAAACTTCTGTAATTCCTCTCTTCGGCAGCCCCACGCTGGCAGAGACTAACAAAGACAAACCAAAATTCACAGAAAGGTCTCCTCGTCCCCTCCTCCCTCTCCATTTCCCTCCCTCATTTTATTATTTTTTTTTTTTTCCATTTCTCAGCTAAGCTGATCTGTGCTCACTCACTATCACAACCCCCTGCGGACACTGGTAATGGAGTGCGGGTGCTGACTTACTGCTTCGAAACAAGATTTCCTGAGATCCTTTGAGTCCGCTCCATGCCCGCCCTCGCCTGCTTTTCTCTCTCTGTCTCTCTTTTTGGAGAGTGGAGGGGAGCCTCTATAAATGTGAAAGGAGCTGCACTACAAAGAATCCCCCGAGTGGCATATCCCAGCCCCAGGCGAAGCTGCTTGGTGCACTGATAGTCCTGCGTATCTGCTCTAGGACTCCTCTTTCTCTTCCCCTCCCTCTTTCTCTGATCAATCAAGGGCTGTAATCAGTTAAGGTCCAGCTTAACTGCAGTGTAAGATACACCAGTTAAGCAAAGCCAATGCCTCCAGGGTTCCCATCGTAAATACGGAGAGGTCATGGGGAGATGAAATAACCCTGATAAGTTCAGCAAGTGCAGGGCTAGCTAGGCTTGAACGAAACACTTAATAACTTGAGCTGGCAAAAGAATGGAAGAAAGGGAAAATCAGAAGCGCTTCCTATTGCCAGCTCATCTGCTGCTTGTTCACTTGCTCTTTCAGTTTTCTCTTTTTTCCCTCAGTTTTCTTCTTTTTTCTCAGCTTTCCCAGGGGGAGCTTGGTGCATTTTTTAAGGTGAGGGTTTCTCTTTTCAGCTCACCCTAATGAATGAACAACCCAGACCCCGGTCCTGTCTGGGAGCGCCTCAGCTCAGTTTGGATCTTCTCAGGCTACCAGAGGGTTGAATTTTTAAAGTCAGGACCTCTTTTTCCCTCACCTGTAGGAAAATCTCAGCTCCCGAATCCAAGGAAATGCCTTCTGCAGCCCTACACAGTGCCATATGCTCTTCCTTCAGACTTCTCTCTGCTGCTAGGGAGCACTGTGGTATTTTCTAAGACAGGGAGCTGCTTGCTTTTGCCAAACACAAACCCCAAAACTCTCATAGGATCTGAGCTCGGGGATAATGGAGCTGCATCCACCAAGGTGCAGAGTCCACTGGTGTGGAGGCACTAATGTAAACAAATAGGAGAAAAGAGAAGAAAGTGGGGAAACTTGCTAAAAAAACTGGCTTTAATAGAGGATTACCCTTACAGCTAAGATGTCCTAGCTCATCTTTCCCTGTTCTGCTCCGTAGTAAAGCTTTTCATTTCTCTCCAGAAATGTCCATCCTTAGAGATAGTCCAGGGAAAAATGAGACCTTTGTATTCATTATTTGTAATCAACTTTACACTAAGCTCATGTTGTGCTAGATCCAAACACCTTATAGTTTCATGATGCACTTCTTGAAGAGGAGGCTGGGGACACTTGGACTGTCAAGGGGACTTCCTTGTGCAGGACAAGCTATTGTCTGCTTCCATTTCTGAAACCCCAGGGCTTGTTTCTGCCCCTCAGATGGAAGAAATCTGGCAGGATTCGGTCACCATCAAATCCACCCCCAAATTCTACCTGGTCTTAATCCCAAACTCATGACTCTAGCTGAACACAACATGAGGTTTGGAACCAAATACCACTGCGCTGGCTCCCGTCTCATCGGGCACTGGACCACTAGGCAGTGCAGATAGGCAAAAACCCCATGTAGGATTTATTAAAAACTATGCAGACACACAAAGAGCAGAACAAAATCTTTAACCAGAAGCGATAAGAAAGCCCTAAAGGATTTGAGTTTAGATAAGTATCCCTCTTTGAGTCCTCCAGCTCTTTAAAAGCTATTTGGACTGGAGTTTTCCTGTGGTGTTATAGGTGCTTACTTAAGCAGGGGATGAGATTAATTCTTCCCTGGGTATTTTGGCACTCCTGCACCTGGGGTCTGCCAAGGAGCAGCACAAGCCTCTATAAGTTTGCAATGATTATTTGAGTACCCATCACAAATAGGTGAAGTCTTCGAACAATAAAGTTTAAAAGTAGAAGCTCCTGGGCTAATACATCATTAAGTGCACTTCCTTCTTATTTGTCTAGCACAATTTGATTTTGGCTATGTCTGATACTCCAAACTAATATATTTTTTTTAATTATAATATGAAGCCACCAAGAAGCAATCTCAAGCATCAGAATAGCAAAATGCCTATTTTTAAAACCTTGCTTTTTTTTTATGAACAACATTTACTGCCTTGAACTAAGTGATTTTTAAGAAGAAAAAGATACACTGATGAAAGGTAGCTGTCTGCTGGCAAAGCTATGTCTGCGCCAAAGGGAAGGTTCGTTACCTCATTAAAATTAAAACTCTTCCAAATGAAAAGAGCAGTACATTCACTGAGTGGGTATGTAAACCGGCACATAGCTTGCTCTCCTTACAAATGCAAGCAAAGAACTTTATACATTAACCCCACAACTCCTGGCTGAGCTGCAAGGTCTCTTTTATGAAAATATCTTGATCAAAAGCCTCCAAAAAATGGCACATCCTATAATTTGCAGAGTAGAGTTGTGCCTCTCACCTGTTCTCCTTGCTGCAGGGCCGCAGGGAAGAGTGAAGGTATCACACCCTTGTATTACTTGAGCAGAGTTTTTAAGGCATCTCCTACATGCAGAAGTTTAAAAGCATACAAGCCACTGCTGATCCAGAGATAAATGGTGGAAAAGGGATTAGAGATACTTAGCGGAGGAGAGGGAAGACTCAGGAAGGGCTGATTATTTTAAAGATATGACTATTTAAAGATAATGATTGCATAAATTTAATTAATGCATTTTCATGCTGCAAATGGCCGTTTTGTAATTAATGTATCTGGCCTCGCTAAGCATGGGAGATCACATCTCCCAGCCCCCCCTCCCCTTCTCAATTCCCCCCTCCGCCTCTCGTTTAATGAAAGACAGAAAGCAGATGACAGAAACAATTTGTCAGCCAGTACGGGTGTCAGATGCCTAATTGGTTGCGCTGAGTTAGTGGAAAGTAAAGGGGGAGAGGGTCGAGGCTGGGGGGGCTCTTTACTCTTTATCTGAGGCTTCAGGGTGGGTGTCTGTATCGGTGGGGGGGAGCGAGGGGGCGAAAGTGTTTCTTGTTAATTGATGGAGATTAGGACACAGATTGGCTGTGGCAGGGACTGGGCAGTGACAAGAAGGGGACAGGAGAGTCTGGTTAACACCCGTGCAAACAAGCTGCCATATCTCACAATACGTTAAGTCCCGGCAGCGTTGACAACATCAATGGTTATCTTCCGCGCTCCCCACTCCCACTGCACCCCAGTACCCCCGGTCACGACTGCTGGGGAAATTGCTTCGTGCATGGATCAGCAGCCCTGCGCACAGCTTTCCTCTTTTTGGTTTGCACCCTCCAGCTTCAAGAGGAATCGAGACCTCAGCAGAAAGTTCAGGACCCTGGGGAAGGGGTGCTGCGCATGGGAGGATGCAGGGCTGAGGCCATGGGCAAAGAAGAAAGTCTGAAGCCCAAAACAAGGCCATTGCCTGGGTCTTACTTGCCCTAAGCCTTGCCCTGGGTTCACAGCATTGTGTCAATGTTAGCACCTAAGAGATCCTCAGAAAATCTGCGTGTCCTGTCTCCTCTCACCCCTACCCCACTATGAGACTGTCTTAAAAACTGCACGATTAAGAAAAACTGGAGTTAATGTATGTAGCAGCTGGTGCCTGAGCTTTGTGGGTGCATTTGGGTCACCGATAATAAAGCTCCCATCTGATTAATTCTCCCCTGGTCATTATGTGGAGAGGAAAACCTCCTGTCCACACAAAAATGCCCAGGAGTCTGGAGCTTTCTGTATCAGGGAGCCGAGCCCCCTGAACTCCAGTGAGAGCTGAGCACTCCGACCCTTCAGACACCGCCCAAGAAAGCAGCAGGACAGAGCACATGCTGTCCAAAGTCACACCTGAGTAAAAAGCAGAAATGTGTCTTAGTTCTGCAATGTTCTTCTTTCTTCAGAGATTTCTGTGACCTACTTTAATGTTTTTGTCACCAGCACTAGGCAGAGCAGGGCTGCCACCTCTCACCTTCTGAGTGGAAAAATGAGCCCAATAAAGGCTAAAACTCGAGACAGCACAGAAGTTTATGGGGGAGAAGGAATTTGAACATCCCAAAGCTAAGGTTGGTGTCCTCATGCCAGACAACCTTACCTCTCCTCTTGTAGAAAGTTAAGCACACAAATGAGGGGAACTTCACTACATTAGTGCCATACGATGCTAATTGTTAGTGTATCTATAGGCCTTTCCCTAGAAGATGTAGGGAAGTTTTACACAGGTGGGAACAGTTTTATCAGCTCTGTTTCACACACAAAACAGGTGATGGGTGGAGAGGCATGGGGAGAAAGAGCTAAGGCGAGAAAATGCTGAGTTTCCGTGCTGGGCTCTGATCACATTTAAACATGCAGCCTGTAGTAATGAAAATACTACTAAGCTTCTGCATTGTATTACAGGTCCCTCTGTAAAAGGTTTACAAAGGGTTGACAGGTGATGAATAAATATTATGAAAAAGATAAACAACATTTTCTTTTAGATGAAAGAAAGCCTTTCAAATAGCATAAATGAAAATGAAAAGGAAATAGGTGAGGGATGCAAGTGCAAATACAAGCTTTTGATCAAAAGATCAAAATTAAGTAAACCACTACAATTTGCAACAAAAATATACTGAAAATAAAATATCCTGTTGCAACATTTTTATCCTTTCATTTACAAAGAGAGAAAAATAAACTCTCCAGAGAGTGCTGAATGAAATGAAACCATTTTGCTCTTTCCAAAATGTCCCAGCAACCCGTCCCCTCATTCGCAGTGATCTCAGTTATCCTGTCTGCTGCAGGGTGAGGATGTTACAGATACACCACAGGACCTGGCAATTTATAACTGAAGCCGCTCCTATTGCTTTTTGTTTGCATTACAAAGACACAGAAGAGCTGCAGTCAAGGAGCATGAGACCCTGCACAAAAAAAGAAACAAAATCCAAAAGCCCCAAAACACCAGATATTTCAGATCCTGCACTGGCTGGCTCTCCTTGGGCCTGGCTCTCTCTCTACTCGAATCCCAAGAAAGAAAACCCAGATTAAAAAGAAAGAGGGGGAAGGCACCAGATTCCTGAATCTATTCCCCTGCAAAGTCAAAAGAGTAGAAGCCAAGTCTGGTCCAACTGTAAGAATGAAAAAAGGGGCCTTCAGATAAAATGGAGGAATGGGAATTATTAATTAATGCCTTCCAAAAATTCACCGTGCACAGGCACTGAAGAAGTACGCAGCATTTATTCCTTCCATAAACAGAACCCACGCACGCACTGGCATGGTCCTTCAGACTCTCGTACACACCTTCTCCTTCTGGTTTATAAAACACGAGTGTGATTGCTGCCCAGTGGAGCTCTGCCGGGGAAGACTATGGTCTATTGTGTATTAAACAAATGCTAAATGATTACAAGCACCATATTGGCTGAGAAAAAAAGCAGGCTGCAGTGAGTTGTGCCTGTCACGTCACTGCTCCTGCTTGGCAAATAAGTTCTAATGCACAATTGGTATTTATTAGATGACATACAACAACTGTCTCATTAAATCAGGGCTCGAGCGTAGGCCGGAAGTCTTAATTTAAAGTGTCACCAGCTATTGAAATCAGATGGTTTACGCAGGAGCCGAGTGAAGGGAAGGGGAAAAAAACGGGGCCTAAAGAAGTAGGAAACAGCCACTGGTCCTAACCCACCTTTTGAAATGGGCTGCGATTTCTATGCTGGTCTGGGCACTGGTTCAAAAATATTTGTTCTGCATTTGCTTTCTCTATGTGCACTTTCAAACTCTCCCCCTAATAAACGGTTGGGCACCTTTCTGTGTGTTTTAAATGCAGCGTCGAAAGCAAAGGTTAATGCTGGAGATTGCATTCCAATTGAAAACGCGGCAACCGGTAAATTTGGTTTGTTTAGAGTGGAAATGCTTGAACTGCTGTAGATGGGTGGCGGGTGCGAGAGCATGGGGAGAGGGGGGTGGGAGACGCTCCCTGAGCCCCGGCTCCTCTCTGGACAAAATTAAATTTCAAAGTTTAATGAGTTGCGAAGGGCGCTGGATTAAAAAGCCCAGTCCCTGCGCTGCCAAAACTGAAGCAGTGCGACGAAGAGAGAGAGAGAGAGAAAAAAAAAATCCCACCAAACCCAAAACGTCAGGGAACAGAGCAAGTGAAAAATGTCAGGGCAAATTGCTCTTGACAGTGTTAATATCTGCACCTCATAGCAATAATTACATGTAAATAAATAGTGAAATAGCTCTCAGCTGGAGTCTGTACTCTGAGTGCAGATGCCACTAACAGCCAGCTGGGGACCTTTCGCTCTTCGACTGCCGTTTTCCCCCCTTTCTTCCCTCCCTCCCCTGGTTTCATCTATGCCAGAGTCGAGAGAGCAATTGCTAGTGACCGCAGATCTGTTCACAGCCCTCCCCCCTTCCCCACAACACCCTGTTCGCTCCCTCTTCCTATCGCCCTCCCAGCCAGGGGCTGCTGTCAGCTGTCAGGGAAAAGCGCGTTGCTTTTAGCCCCTTGCCAGGGGAAAACAAGCTTTACTGGATTCACGTCTGGCCATCGCGTGAGTAAAGCTGAGGGGATGGGAATGGCAAGGCCGACAATCCTTCCATCTCTGTGGGCTCCTAAAAATGTCAGGACGGATGGAGCTATCTGTTTCAAACACTGGGATTATGTTCTTCTTATCACCAAGGTTGTCTATATTTTAAAAGGGCAGTGGAGAACATATGGTTTGGCATCAGGACGCAAAAAGATGCTTCATTCCCATAGGAGAAGCATCTCCCACTGCTATCAGTAGCAACCACAGAGATTTATAAGCCTGAGCTGGTGCCTCTAACCCTTGCCCAAGCACAAAATGCATTTCTACAAACCCACAGCGTGGGTTCCCTCCAAGGGCCTCACTGTAAAACTGCCATGGCCCTAGCAAGGGGAAAAAAAAGCCACTGCGCCATCAGCATGGCTGGTGCAGATAGACTGGAATCAATCTGCACCTTTCCAGGTTCCCCAGCCTCTGGGGATGATGGCAGCCTGAGAAGTCACAAATGGCACGTAGAGGGTGAGCATCAATTAACTATTCACTGTCACTTCCAGTACGAACCCTCAAATGAATGCGGTAGGGGTGAAATCCAAAACAAATTAAGCGGTGCTTCATGCGGTGGAGAGTCAACCTGTGGGACTCCTTGCCACAAGAAGCAATGGATGCTGAGCTGCATGGTTTGAAGAGAAGGCTGGGTAAGTACTGGGAAAAAAGGTCCACTGAGGATTACCAGACAAACCACCTTTCTTAGGGAAATCCCCTGACCTGAAAATAGTGAGAAGCCAGGAAAGCACCTTATTCTCGATCCTCCTGAGGAGTCTGCTTATGGTCGCTGTCAGAGAAGACCCACTGGGGTCACCACAGAGGCACCACTGCGGTTGTCACCAAGCTCTTGGCAGCTCCACGGGAAAAATTCCCATCATCTCCCAGGCACTAATATGGCCAAGGGACTGTGGGTGTCTGAGTGGGGAGGGAGGAAGGGAGAACTCCAAATGACTGAAAATAAACACACAACTGCTTACAAATATGGAATTACTAAATATGGAAGCACTTTTACAGAGAAGGCCTTTGGGGCTAGCAAAGGGCCTTGACAAAGTCTCGGGTTCCTGCTTTTCATTTAAGCAGGATAAAAAACCCTGTGCCTCCATTCTTGGCCTTGGAGATAACAACCTTCCCTGTGGTACCGTGAGGAGAAACACATCCCAGGATGATGAGATGCTCAGATATTATGATGAAAGTCTTAGATAAAGTTAAGCTCATTATTTTAGCCCTATTCTCTTCCACTCGATCAATTTATCTCTCTGTGCCCTCAGTTTAGCTCCCAGCCCTACAAGTCAGGGTCTAATTATGAGCCATAGGGCTCTGCTAACCATCCAGCAGCCCCGTGCTGCTTACCCCCAAATGAAGCTGGTGTGTGTCCAGCCCTGCCATCAGAAGATGCCATGCTCTCACGCCGACACAGCTCATCAGCCACTCCCTAATCAGCATCACTCCAGGGCCAAACTACTAGACCAAAGCAAATAATAAAAAAAAAAAGCCAACAACCTGCCACTGATAGGAGGGAGATGTTCCTACTGAACCACTGCCTTGTGTAAGGGAGAAAAGCTTTGAGGCCTTTCCTTTCGGCTAATGAAATTCACAACAACACCCCACACTGCACTGAGCAACAAACACAGCTCCATTATTTGGAAAACAAATATGTTCTTTAGAGCTTCCTGGTTGTCAAACACCTTTTTGTTTAGCTCAACAACTAATCCACTTATCGGAGGATAAAGCTGCCAGTGAATCACCAGTATGATAAAAGCATGCACAAAATTAACAAAAATTTGCCTATGGCTCCTGCACATTTAACAAACACCAGCTAAGAGAAAAATGATTCCTTTTTTTTTTTTTTTTTTAATAACTGAGATCCCCAGGAGAGATTCTGTCAGATAGCAGCTTTTATTTTGCTTGCATTTTTTTTTCTCCCCCCCTCCCCCTCTCTCCCCATATAACCCAAGCACTGAGGCTGGGAGATGCTGGGAGCTGATAGCAGATCCACGGAAATTGGCAGTATTTGAATAAGCAAGAGATGCAGCCGGGCAAAATTTTAATAAGTTGGGGGTTTTTAAAACAAAAAAAATAGCGCTCAGGCATTGGCTGCTTCCCTAGGACCTCAGCACTGCTGGATGCTTGGCTGCTCATGAGGTTGTAGCACCTTCAGGATGCTGGATTTGTCCTTCCCCGCTCTCCAGTGTGTTTCACAGTCCTTTTTAATTTGGGCTGGGCAACAAAGTTAGTAGCAGGGCACATGTATCATGACTTCCAGACCCCCCCTGCCACAAACACTAAACCACCTTACCTCTCTTGAGCTCTTGCCCCAAATCTTTGGAGGACCTTGCAGAGCGTTAACTGGGTAAATGATATTTGCCTGCTCTCTGAAATTCACTCAGCTATGTAAACCTTGGGAATTTCTCCAGTGTGGATGCGTGCAGAGATGTTCTGGCAAGTTTTCTACCATTTCTGGGCACGATTATAAACCAGGGTGTGTTAAGAGGGAATGCGCCTCTCCATACGCATCATATAGAGCATGTAAGATGACTGAGCCCCTAATGGAAGTGTGTTAGTTAAGAGGAATGAATCTGTATGATATTCTCTCTTTAAATGAAAACAGTTTGAAAGGGAGAATCACCACAGCGTGACTATGCCGCCTTCAAGATTATGGAAATCACGACACTGTAGCTGTTACTGGTCAGGAACCAACACAAGCTGACTGACGCACTTAGCAGCAGCCAGACTTTGCACCACACAGAGCTCACAAACCTCTTCAGAGCCCACCTCCCAGGCTCGAGTCAGCTCAGATGATGAGGATGCTCCCTTGATCCCAAATCCTTATTTTCCTGGACCGTATCAACCTCAGCTGGACATTTGCATCACTGTAGATTAGCAAGAAGACGCCATTAGTTCAGAACTGCACCACAGCAGCCAAGCTGGGAGAACTGGGGTCTTTGAAGGTTTCTGGCTGTACATTCTAAGCACACAACTTTACTTGAAAGTACTGTTAGCACGATGAGTGCTGCAGGTAAGGATCCTCAACTGTTCCAGGCCACGGTCCCATTGCAAGAGCTTGAACGGAGAGAACCTAATACATTCCAATATTCTCCTCTTTTCCCCCCCAACTTTACCTAGACTTGAACGGGACCACAGCATATGACGACGGGAGCATTTAGGGGAGCTGGGAATTAATCAAGAGGCACCCACCTGTCAGGCTGGTATCTGGAACTAAACAGAAACACTTGCTAGTGCTTGACCTCTCGCCCTCCAGACAAGCCTGCAGCTCTTGAGTGGTTTGAGAAACCCTCTTGCAGGGACCGCAGCTCTGAGACCCCGGGTGAAATAAAGCAAGGGGAGCAGGCAAGGAGACACAGGAGCTCGGTTACAAGCGGTGGGGGAAGGAGGAAGGGTGGGGTTGATGGGAGGACTGGCAATCTTCTGGCACGTCTGGGAGAACGTAGCTGGTGTAATGACATGGACACGATGGAAAAAACCAGAGCACACAATGGGCTGGCCACCAGGCCAAGAGCAAGAGCTGTCTGAGGCTCAGCGCTGTAGGTAAAAGAGGCTGAAGAGTAAAAGACACTGGAGATATTTGGAGTCAAATATCCCCATGACTTCCTGTGTATCCCCTGGATGGGGTTTGTGTTGGGTGAGATATATTTGATACATCAGTGCGTGCTGATTAGCACATGTTTCAGTGTTAAATCAGCCTTTCTTGTAGTTAATGGAGGCCAAAACTCTTTGCTGACAACCGTTCAAACACAAGAGTGAGTGGATTGCCGGGGCTGGGCAACAAAGTTAGTAGCAGGGCACATGTATCATGACTTCCAGACCTCTGCTGCCACAAACACTAAACCACCTTACCTCTCTTGAGCTCTTGCCCCAAATCTTTGGAGGACCTTGCAGAGCGTTAACTGGGTAAATGATATTTGCCTGCTCTCTGAAATTCACTCAGCTATGTAAACCTTGGGAATTTCTCCAGTGTGGATGCGTGCAGAGATGTTCTGGCAAGTTTTCTACCATTTCTGGGCACGATTATAAACCAGGGTGTGTTAAGAGGGAATGCGCCTCTCCATACGCATCATATAGAGCATGTAAGATGACTGAGCCCCTAATGGAAGTGTGTTAGTTAAGAGGAATGAATCTGTATGATATTCTCTCTTTAAATGAAAACAGTTTGAAAGGGAGAATCACCACAGCGTGACTATGCCGCCTTCAAGATTATGGAAATCACGACACTGTAGCTGTTACTGGTCAGGAACCAACACAAGCTGACTGACGCACTTAGCAGCAGCCAGACTTTGCACCACACAGAGCTCACAAACCTCTTCAGAGCCCACCTCCCAGGCTCGAGTCAGCTCAGATGATGAGGATGCTCCCTTGATCCCAAATCCTTATTTTCCTGGACCGTATCAACCTCAGCTGGACATTTGCATCACTGTAGATTAGCAAGAAGACGCCATTAGTTCAGAACTGCACCACAGCAGCCAAGCTGGGAGAACTGGGGTCTTTGAAGGTTTCTGGCTGTACATTCTAAGCACACAACTTTACTTGAAAGTACTGTTAGCACGATGAGTGCTGCAGGTAAGGATCCTCAACTGTTCCAGGCCACGGTCCCATTGCAAGAGCTTGAACGGAGAGAACCTAATACATTCCAATATTCTCCTCTTTTCCCCCCCAACTTTACCTAGACTTGAACGGGACCACAGCATATGACGACGGGAGCATTTAGGGGAGCTGGGAATTAATCAAGAGGCACCCACCTGTCAGGCTGGTATCTGGAACTAAACAGAAACACTTGCTAGTGCTTGACCTCTCGCCCTCCAGACAAGCCTGCAGCTCTTGAGTGGTTTGAGAAACCCTCTTGCAGGGACCGCAGCTCTGAGACCCCGGGTGAAATAAAGCAAGGGGAGCAGGCAAGGAGACACAGGAGCTGGGTTACAAGCGGTGGGGGAAGGAGGAAGGGTGGGGTTGATGGGAGGACTGGCAATCTTCTGGCACGTCTGGGAGAACGTAGCTGGTGTAATGACATGGACACGATGGAAAAAACCAGAGCACACAATGGGCTGGCCACCAGGCCAAGAGCAAGAGCTGTCTGAGGCTCAGCGCTGTAGGTAAAAGAGGCTGAAGAGTAAAAGACACTGGAGATATTTGGAGTCAAATATCCCCATGACTTCCTGTGTATCCCCTGGATGGGGTTTGTGTTGGGTGAGATATATTTGATACATCAGTGCGTGCTGATTAGCACATGTTTCAGTGTTAAATCAGCCTTTCTTGTAGTTAATGGAGGCCAAAACTCTTTGCTGACAACCGTTCAAACAGTGAAACCTAAGGCAATGCTAATGCTGCTAAACAGCAGGAGAAAGCCCTGCATGCATGCCAAGAGATTTTGAAATACCAATCTTAAGGTACAGGATTAAGATCTTAATTTTTAAAGAGATATGGGGCACTTGCTCTTTAAAATGCATGAACAGATTCTAAGCTGATGTAAAATGGCTCAGCCACTCTTGGTAGCACTGACCTCAGACCCAGCTGATGTGACCAGAAAGATGCTACCCTAGTTCTGCATTTCAGATTTTCAGTTTTAAGACTTCGGGGTGTCTATGTAAACACCTGTGAGAGGGGAAAGGACAGATACTTCAGGAAAACCAGCATTATCCACCTGCCCTAATACTGAAGAGAGACCAGTACAGAACAAGGTCCAAGCCAACAATGCAAAGGGATTGGGACATCCCATGCCAATGGCAGCATCCTCTAAGTTCCCATACTTTAACAGGTGCAAGTCAGTTTGCCGGTGTGAAAGACTCTGATGTTTCCAACAGGCATCTGTTACACCTGCTTCCTTCCTCATCTGAAATAAAAACCCCTCCTTTCCTTAGCAGCAGAAGTCACTCAAGCATTGAAGTTACTGAGAGTCTTAAGTCTTGCCTGTGAGAAACCTAAATATTGGGGGCTCAGTTCCACCAGTGGCCCCTGGATCTATACGGTATGGACAGAGTTTATACTAGAAACCTGCTGGAGCTGGAACACAGACCCTAAAGTTTTTGCATGAAAGATGCCACTTTATAGATGGACATAGAAATGAGGTAGGG
>NW_009260790.1:2926598-2929921 GCF_000687185.1 Egretta garzetta
AAGGGGAATGGACATTCATGGGAGGTCAGCAGAGACTGAGAGCTAAGGAAGCAGCTCAGAGGGAGGAATTTATTTGCTTTCTGAGTTATAATGAGCCTATGTCCTAGCGATGGGAGCAGAAGGACAGAAGTGGCTGCTACAGAAACCAAGAAAATACTCTGCAACTGGTCCCTGCTTTTTCTTCCCCATTGCTCCAAGCAGCAATGACTAAAAGCCCCAGGGAGAGCTCAAAGCCTCTGGTGTTGTACAGAAATGCGCATTCCCTTGGGCTGAAAACCTGGAGCTACAGATTCTGCAGTAAGCAATAATTTCATGGAGTCTCATATGTAGGCAAGAGCAGGAAACAGAGCACAGATCCAGCCAAGGATGCAAAAAATGTTTGGGACAGAGCAAGTAGCTAAACTGAACGCCCTAGGAATACCAGCCCTATCTGGTGCTGAAGCCATCTTGCTCCCTAGGAGAGCAGAAAGCACCATGAAACCACGCCACAAACTAAGTGGGAGCAAATTCCTTTAGAAGCAGGCAGAACCACGTCCCTTTGTCACTGCAGTATCAGTGACCACCTCCAGCCCAGCTCTCCTGCATCGCTGACCTGCTCTCAACACTGCTGCTCATTTTTAGGGAGCCCTGTGCTCCCTCGAGAAGCAGTTCCCAGGCAGCCTCGGCATCGCCTCCTCCTTGCTGCAGCATGCGAGTCCCACAGCAGGGGTTGGTACCCACCTGGAGTGGCGCCTGCCCTGTCTGCCAGGCCAGAGCAGGGCACGGAGGTGCTATTAGCAGCACACGTGGCCCAGAGCTTCATTAGAGCTGGTAGACCTGTGCTCCTGACAGAGCTGCTGAATCCGGTGTTGGCTTTTAGGGTCAGGGAGACCCCATGTGGCTCCTAATTCAGGGCTGGATTTGTGCTCAGCTGTGCACTCTAATCGCTAATTAAAGGTTTGCCATCATCCTCCAGCAGCTGTTAGTGTCCTACAGGTCGATCCCCAAGCAACACTCTGCTGAGCCAGAGCCGCTGACTGGAAAGTTCATTGGATGGGCAGTGTCCAACCCCCTCCCCAATACACCCAGGTATTTATTTCCTCATCAGAAAAGGGTTGCAACATCAGACAATGCTTTGCTTTGCACCACCTCTCCTTCTCCCCTTCTTGCAGTCAGCCCCCAAATATTTCTTGCTTTTCCTCTCTCATTCATTCTTTTTTCCTTCTTTTCTCCCCACCCCCTTTTTTTTTTGAACGAAAAAACATTATTTTGTGCCTCCTGAGCCTTGCTGGCTGGGCTCGGCGTCTGTATCAGCTGGAGGAGCTTATGAGCCTCGTCTCCTCGGATTTAGACTGAAATTTTGATTTTCTGCCGCGCTCAGATAATGTAGAAATCCTGTTCCCCGATATTTACTGTTTATCAGTGCAGCACAGCGCAGTTCTGGGGGGAAGGGAATCTCTCCATGTGTCCCCCCTCGCTCCCCTCCACCCCCCATCCTGCATGCTAATGGAGTTTGACTTCGGAGCAGACGCTACAACAATAGCCTAATTACAGTGAGTGGAGGGGAAGAGGAACTCCACAGCAAAGAGGCTCCGCATCGCTGGGATGAGCTCTGATCCCTGTCCCCATCACCCGAGCCAGCCGGAGCACAGGGCTGGTCTCTCATCCTGCCCAGGATCACTAAGCCATCTCCCCCACTCTAGGCCCACTACTAAGCCAAGCTTTGTCACCTCAGGCAGACCCCAGGCCCCCTCCAGCTTTACGAGGTTGAGCATGGGGAAGCACAGGAGCACGGCGAGCCATGCCACGTCTGCTTTCTCCCAGCTCCTCACCTGGATTAAGTGGTTCTGTCTTGTGTGTCCAAGCCACGTTGCCCTCAGCATCACGGTCTATGAGGCCACCTCCCTGTCCCTTTGGCAACGTGTTTGTCCTGGAGGGAGCCCATGTGTTTGGGGACCCCCCCCGATAGCCCAGCTGCAAGCACAGTCTGCTTCCAAGGTGTGTATTCTGCTCCCCCATGTGCCAACATGCATGCCAAGTCCTTCATCCTCCAGTGAGGATTAGTGTCGCTGAGCCCTTGCAAACTCATTCCTGCGAGCAACCCAGAGGTGAGAAGGGAAAGGGGGGGACACTCCTCTGCATAAGTGACATGAACTAGGCAAGAAAAATAAAACAATAATAAAAAAATCTGGGGCTCAGCAGCAGGGGAACAGCTCTAAGGACTACTTAAGTGGCCAGCGGTGCATAATGCCTTGCTATTAATGAGACCTGCTGCCGATCGCTAAAAGGATTGGTTATTGTCAGATAACGTACAGGGCTTTCTCTCTCCCCCTCAGCCCCTCGCGGGGAAGGCAGGCATTTCCCTGTGGTTGGGATTGAGCTGAATAATGTCCCAGCCACCTGCAAATGCACTGGGCTTTCTCTGCAACTGCATAATTAGAGGCGGCATTGGGGTAAGGCGGCAGGGTAACGCAGCATGTAGAAAGGAGGGAAAGAAAAATGGGAAAAAGGGGTTTTAAAAAAAAAAAAAAGAGGGGGAAAGGAATGGAAAGGGAGACAGGAAACATGATAAAGCTCAGCCAGGCGCTCTCTGCTCGGTTGTTCTCTGTGCAGCTTGGCTGTTGGCTGGCTCTTCTGGTTTAAAGTGACTCCGCTTCTTATGGAAACGGAGAGGCGGTATTAAAAAAAAAAAAAAAACCCAAGACACAGAGAGCTTCCTTATCTCATGGAGACAGTTGTCAGGAATCACTTTGACTGAGTCGTTTTGTCTCCATGCTTTTTTTCGCTGTCAAGCAGGCCTCAGGACATGGATCAAAGGAGAGGCGCCGAGCGCTCGCTGAAACTTCTGATCCCTTCTCGGTACAGATGCGCGAATGGCAGACAGCTCTCCTCCACATCAAATGGAAGGAGAGAGGAGAGGGAGGAAGAAGGGAAGGGAGAGGGAGAAGAAAAGCCGGGAGAGAGAGGAGGCTGTGAGGGGCTCTCTGCCGCTTCGGATCTCAGGGGAAAGGCAGACAACAGCAGCCTTCACTTTCCCCATTCCCTGTCAGGAGCATCCCCCCACCAGCATCCATCCAAAAGGGCATCGGAGGGAGGTGTGGGGCATGCAGCAGCACAGATATTTCCCCCAGACTACCAAGTCAGCTCCCCACAGGGCCTGCCTCAACCCAGGCTTGGTCCCACGCATCGCTGGGTCCCAGACCAAGCTTTGTACTGAAGCAAGAGTCCTAGTGAGAGCTCCCACACATGTGGGCCACTCGGACATCCCTGTTTCAGCTCTGCACTGGCTTGGTGGGCGAATTCCTACCCCAGAACAACCCCCTTGGTGTCAGCCTTGCCTCTTT
>NW_009260790.1:2929947-2952236 GCF_000687185.1 Egretta garzetta
TTTTCCTGTATCTGCTTGGCGAGCAGCTCCCCACCCTTTCCCCTATGTGGCTCACTATTCCCTTTCAGGTACTTATTCCCTGAAATAAGATCCCCCTCATCTCCAAACTGGATAGGCTTAAAGGCTGACTCCAGCTTACTGCAGCAAGCTAAGACCCTCTGCACCTTTGATCAATTCACTGCTCACACACCCCAGACCCTGCAAGGATTTCTGATCTTCAGCCCCCACTGTAAACCGATCTCATGCATGCCTGTCTGATGGAAGCAAGAAGCAGCATCTTGCAGCAGGAGGCCTTGCTGCACCCAAGCCACCTTCCCTCATGTCCACCACTGTGTGAGGTGGAACCCCTCGCATGGCATGCACTCCACAGCCCGACAGCCACCCATTATTTATCTGTTGTACACACAGCTCTCTCTCCTCTCCTTTGCACTTCCCACGCTCCCCATACACTACAGAAGCCCCTGCACAGCCCTGTAACCCCAAACTGCTAAAGCACGGATTGCACAGCCATATACTGCTCCCCCCTCTGCACGCAGTGCATCAAGAGAGCCGGCAAGATGAACGCACTGCAAGCTGACGCAATACCCAAACTCCCTTCCATCTCACACAAAAGACTGGCGCAGCATCCTTTTAGGGAACGTCTCCCCCATAAGCTTCTCCTGATGCTCCTAGCATCTCTCCTGAGCAGCCCTCCAGGATGCTCCAGAGAAGGATACAGCCCCCAAAGTCCTCCCCTGTCCTCTCAGCCCTGAAAGTCCTGCTTGCAACCTTTGCCCCGAGATGCTGCAACTCATCTGGCAGCGATGCCAGCAGCTGGCTGGCTTTGGGATGGGAGCGAATGCAAGCTTCCTGCATCATTAGCGCACATAGATGGTGAAGCAAGCAGAAAATAAACTATACTGAATAATGACTCCTTTCAAAATACATCCATCAGCTCTGGGAAAGCTGGAGGTTTCGGCATATCCCCCTAACATGGCCCTATGTGAGCAAAGCACAATCCTGCATCCATCTCCAGTAGGCAGTGTTTCCTGAGCTGGGGCAGGCTTGAGGCTCGCAAGGAGAGCGATGGACCCACATATACCTGCAATATGCTGTCCCACCTCCTCTCCCAGCACAGTATATCTGCTGTTCTGTCACACCCACTGAAGTTAATACACTGTCCACAACCCCTCTTTGTGGAAATAAAGGTTGGTGTTAATGCCTGGTCTGCTGCAAAGTATGTTGCTGTAGATTTTTCCTATCATAGATGGCTTTTCACAGCCAGGGCACAGCTGGAGCACAGCTGTTACACCATTGCTAGATTTTTAACAGGCACGCACAACGCACGGGCACGCACACTGGTTTGCACACACAGAATGTGCACTCAGGACATTGATGCCCTTGTGCATACAGGCGTGCAAGAGCACGCGTGCATGCCCCTGCCTCTGAATCCTAATTATTCCTTTTATTGCATTCGTCCCTTTTAAGCTTCCCCTCTATCTTGTGTCCCTCATTCCAGGGCTGCCTTTCCCCGCTGCGGTCCCTTGATTCCTCTCGCAGCTCAGCACCAGCTCCCCAGTCCCTGGGTTATTGTAGCTCTTCAAGCCACGCGGCGAAACACTCGCCTCTGAATGCCAGAGGTCACTCAGAAATGCCCGTCACCAGGCTGGATGCTGTATTAATTGCTAATCTCTCATTTTCTCTATCTGCCCTGCCTGCCTTGTCTCGAGTTCCCTTATTAATCATAAAGCAGGGCAAATGCTGCATTTGGATTCTCCAAGTCTGTGTCTCCCGGCCAAGTCCCTCTTACCCTCCCTGGTGTGAAAAAGAGACAGGACCCAGAGGAGAGGTCTTTCAGCAGAGCTGAAAGCACCACCAGTCCTGTCCGGATTAAAAAAAAAGGAGGGATTGCAGCCCCTGCGATGCCTGTTCCACCCACCCGGCTTCGGCTTTGCTCCCGCCACCCCATAAGCAGGTAGCGGGGTCTGGGTGGGAAGGGATATTGAAAGATTTTTGGGTACAGATTTCCATATTTTAGCCCTGGGTGTCTTAAATATGTGCTCCCTGCTCTGTGGTCTGGGGCCTTATCAGACACTTTCACACCTCCCTGCATTTCTTCTTCCTGCTGTCATTGGTCTTCTCATTCTCCTCAGGTTTTTTTTCCTGTATTTCTTCTCCTATTTACTCTTTATTCCCCTTTCTCCCCAATTTGGCTACTTCTGATACCTGAGGTGACAAATAGTGCAGTGCCACAGGAGCTGGTCCTGGACCCACCAAAGGTATCAGAAGCTGCTATCGAATTCAAGGCTCAGGAACCAACTGTTTGCTCTGAAATCCTTCAGTGTTTCCAGTATTTTAAGATCTCAGCAATACACACAGAGGACAATGTCTGGAGTAGAAATCACATAGGAATAAACATGACCAGTGCCACCCAGAACATTAGAGTTAGGGTTAAGGTAATAAGATGCTGCCTTATTTGTTTCTAATCAGTTTTCAATGGGACTGAGCATCCAAATCAATTGAGGAAAACTGATGAAACCTTAAGACTGATAGAAAGCATTTTGGCCCCTCAGATATGAATTTCCCCATTCCCACCCTAACCTCTTTCGCTCACAGAAACAGAGCCATTAGGAATCAGGCAAATAAATACATATCTCTTTTCACACGAGAAAAAATGTTCCATTCTCCCCTTTTCCCGTTGCTGGGAGCAGAGGCGTCTAATTGACAAGAGCAGATGGGCTTTGTTTGGTTAAATAAAAAAAAAAAAAGAAAGAAACCTTAGTGGAAAAACTACCAGCTTTCCTGGGACACATAGGTTAAAAGTTGAGAGAGATGGAGCTGCATTTGACACCGAGCGAGGGAAAACGCCAACGCAGTCTCAGCAGAGCCAGTTTCTCCCAGACAGAAACCTGGAGCTCCCATGCCCCTTTCCCATCCCCCTGGCAAAAAAAGGACACGGGTTTTGGCACGTGTTCACCTCCTTTTCCAAAAATGCTGCATGCAATCTGCCACAAGGTCGTGGGGAGGCTGAAGACTGCTCACGAAGGAAGAAACTGGGTGCAAGGAAAAATTGTGATTCAGAAAAGGGACAGCAGCCGCTTTCTGAAGGGCAGACACTTTGTTTGAGGGAATCACCGTCCTCTAGAGAGATGGGGCAGCAGAGGGAAGGCAGAGGAGGCAGTGTGGAGGGAACAGAGCAGAGACCACATGGAAAAAAACTGGAGTGGAAAAGGAGGGTAGGAGAAAGGGGAAGGAGAGATGGAAGAGGGAGGTAGAGGAACCCAGGAGGCAAGGTTAAAGAAAAACCCTCCTGTGGGGTGGCAGCCAAGAGCGTCAGAGGTTAAAGAATATTAGAAGAACATGTTCCTACACTAAGATAAGCCAGAGAAATGAATCCTTATCCGTCCAAAACCAACCCTTTAAAATTCAAGTGAGAGAAGGGTCTCCTTTCAGGGAAACGGGGAATCCTTAATGCTTCCTCCCTCAGCAACTGTAATGCCAGGATGTTCCCAATCTGCTTTGAGGGATGGAAAGATTAAGAATAATAAAAAAATTGCAATAAAATATGTGTGAACGAGGGGGTAATTGTGGACAAATGCAGCATTCAAATTCATTTTTCAGCTCTTTTACACACCATTTCAATCTTATTTTCTGCTTGTTAATGAGATCTTGTTGGTTGGGGTGGGCACGGCTGCCCAGTATCGCTTGGGTAATTGCACATAATTTTCTCTCTACTAGTGATTTGCATCAGATTTTTTTTTTCTAATTCTTTGCTTTTTAAACTCCCTCCTCCCAAAAAAAAAAGAAAGAAAAAAAAAGAAAAAAAAAGGAACCAGACAGAAGGGATCCGTGTCACTGAAGGAAGGAGCGCTGTCTCGCTGGAGCCAGACGCTGTGATGCCTGCTCCCCTCTCGCCAGCTAACATCATATCCTTCCCAACTGCCAGGTTTCCCCCCCAAAAAAAGGGCTCAGCTGGCTCTTCTCACGCTTCTGCCAGGATCAGTGTGCTCCTGACAGGGATTCAGATGATCTCTAATCCCACCCCAGTGAGGCTGAGGAAAACGTTACCCTGGACGGTAGAAGAGAATGGAGCACTGGGACAATGTCAGGAAAAAAACCCAAACCTGTGCTATGGTTGTGCAGACTAAGAAAGTCCCTGAGTTTAGAGTGAAAATTTCTGGGCAGAGCCTGACCTGTAGCCTCAGGTGGCTCCCCAGGAACACTGTCAAGAAATGGTCATAAACCAGAAATTGTAAAATCTGACTCCAACCTTCAGATACTGCCATTACACTGGGAATGAATTTGCTCATGGAGCAAAAAAGCCACCGAAAGCCCTGAGAAAATTAAAGCAATAAATATGAGATGGGGAACAAGTTTCTCTTGGCTCTTCGTATTTCTGGAATTGTCTTAATCTCTGGATGATCCTGTGGGTTTGTTAAAAGATTCAAAGATCTCAGAAATAACATGTTATGGAAGTATAGGAAACGCCTGACTCTTAACTATACCTAATATGTTCTCCAGCTAGACAGGGGCTTTTGAACAACCCCTTGCAAGACCCCAACATGCTACAATCAATGCATTTAACATATGGGCCTGGATCTAAAAGGGCAGGAGAAATTTTAGGAGTCGACGCAGTGGACAAAGTCCTCCTAAAAACCCTCAAAGACATTTTAAACGGCAGAAGAGACATGCTAGAGATGAAAGCAACCCAGAATACAATATGACCCTACTTTGTTGTTTGAATAGCACCCAGGGAATCTCCCATCATCACAAATGGCAGAGGCACAGTCAAATGTGGCCCTCGCTTTTCATGTTGACTTGTAATGTACTGCTTAATTCACTTAATTTCCCCCCACCTCAGCCTGCACTGCAGCATACCCATTTCTTGAAGGACTGTCAGATGCTGATCAAGATGTAACTGGACTTAATACTGAGTTTACCATTGCATTGAGTTATTTGTCACAAGCCTTACCCCAGCTACAGTGGGGGGCAATACTCAGCTAGCACAGGTCTGAACTTCAAAACAGATGGATGCAAAGTTTGTTCTTGCTGCCAGCGTGAAGCACGACCTGGCTAAGGATGTCTTGGTGCCTGGCCTTGTTCTAGTTGAGGTTGATAGGTATTCTCAAATAAATGGGAAAGGATTCCTCTGTGGGATGAAAACGAGTTGGAAATATTTACAACGTATGAAATCCCACCCACCCACGCACACACTTGGTTTACAACACACTCTTGTGAGAAACGATGAGACAGAAGCTCCCCGACCAGAAATCACACTCTGTATGACTGCTAACTGGTTACTCACTCTTTGTATTTAACCTTGCTTCGGGTCTTTCTGTCTTTGCTAAGTTTTGGCCCAGGCATTAATGCCAGCCTGGAGGGAGTTACGAGCCACTGAGTCAGCCCAGCTGAACCTGTGACAGCTGCCACTAACCCACACGACCTTTGGGGAGCGATGGGGATCTCGCTGCTGCATGTAGGAACTCCCTGGGACTGAGCTACTTTCCAGTAATCCGTGACTGCTGCAGTCACCGAGTGCATCCTGACAGATGCAAGGTGACTCATCTGGCTGCAGCTGGCCAGCCTGTAAGGTTCGCTTTCTCAAACAGACAGCACTCAGAGCAAGATCTCTCTCCTACAAAGCCTGTCCCAGCACAAAACCATCACAAATCACTGCTCGGGTTACCCTGAGGTCTCTCCCTAAGGTCTAGGAAGGAGTATGACATGAGTGGTCACACTAGGTAGTGGTTTAATCATGTGGGACTATCCTTTGCGCAACCAACTCTGTGTTCTTGTATAAGTGTCACAAGAAACATCATCATGGGATGAAGTAGCTGAAGACAAAAATTCCCAGCTGACCTCTCACTCCTCGGTAGTCTCAGGTCTGGAGTAGAGGCAGAATGGCCTCTAAGCTGGGGAAACTGCATGGGAAATGCTTTGGAGATCCAGCAGCAGAGCTGGACAGGCACAAGGGTTTCTGTGCCACAGAGTGGAAAACAAGCAAGAAATGTGGCCATTTCCCATGTGAAGTCTGGGTAAAACTTTCAGCAGTGTCTGCTCTTTCTGTCAGGAGGGGGAGGACTAAAGTGCGTGTGTGCGTGGGGGGACTGAGCCCGCAGAGGCCAAACGTAATCCCCTTTTCTCTGTTGTGAGAATGGAAATGCCATGCTTCTCCTCTAGAATTTCAGCTGCCAGCACCGAGCCTGTCTGGTGGATTCTGGCCGGGACACCCAATCCCGGGGTAACTGGATAGCGTGCCGAGCAGCAGCAAATGCTGGGAGCTCTTGGCCAGGCTGGCCCCCACCTCCTTGTCTAAACTGCAAAGAAATCTCCCTCCTGCTGCTGCTAAGGGATGAAACCAGAGAACTGTCTGTTTACAGCTCAGACAAATTGCCATCATTTTAAGTTCCCTTTTTTTTTTTTCTATCGCCTGAACTCCCTCCTTCCCTGTAGTTGATATTTACCCCTGCAGAGAGCAACCAGATACCACAGATAGCTGGCCAGGAGGATGAGAGGGTTGAGGTGCAATGGGGTTTACCTGTAATGCCATGGAATAGCTGAATTATGTGCAGATAAGTTACACAAAGCATCCCGTATTGAGACCTCACAACATTTTTACCCAGCCCACTACATAAAAGAGGACACTTCCACGAGTTCTCATTCATGCCGTTAGGAGTATTTCTCACATCCTTCCACTAGGAACAGCAGAGGGCTTAGAAAGGCAGGAAGGTAGCAAGATAAGTAAATATAAAGCAGTCATAAAATAACCTGGGTTAGCCTTTCTATGCACAAAAGAAATAGAAGAATTTATATCCTGGTATCTTGGCCCTCACATGATTAAAAGCATTAGGAAAATGGGAATCTCCTCTTCTTGGGGTTGCAAAGCTCTCTTTTCTTCAGGACTGCCAGATAATGTATCCTCTCTTTCCCATACAAAGGGCTTATTGGCTCAGGACTCTATCTTCCCCTAGCCTGAGCCTGGGGGCAGGGTAATTTGGGATAGGGATAAGCTTAGAAAAAGCATTGGTCTGGTCATTTCAATGAGCCTCTGATTTAGTGAGTGGGACTAGTAAGTAGATGAGGAAGCTACAGAAATGGAAATTGCATGATGGACTTGCATATGCCTACCGCTTGTGCAGCTTATCACTTGGATCTCATCCTTAACTTACTCTATGGTGCTAAATTGCACTCGTGATAATCTGAATTAATCACCTGTCCTGGACCGTCTAACCTGCAGTCTGCCTTTGAATTCCATACTATGTGTTCATCTCCCAAGCCCAGTGCTATTAGAAATCTCTTGTCAGAAAGATGTCTCCTCATTTCCTCCACAAATTACACTGTTTGAGGCAATATTCAGCCTCATCCCAGTCACACTCTTACATTTTCTATCGTATGACCATTCAAAGCTAGAATTGGGATTTGTATACAATTTCAGAGAAGCTGCAAAATTTCCCTCTTTCCATTGACACTCAATGTTTGTTTTCACACTCAAAGATCACAGGCTATTGGACCTTAAAATCTATATACTTCTCTGATGTCCCCGTTTATTGGACTCTTCTCTGAACAGTTGTAGCCTTTTAATTTCAGATGCCTACCTAATTTCTCCCCATAGCTTCAAATTATTTCGCATTTCCTGTCTTAAATAATGTTACTGGCCACTCCGAAACAACTGCTGTAGTGCACTTCATATGCCCCCATATTTCACAAGTAACTGAGAGCAAAAGTAAAATGCATTTGGTACCCCTCCAGGACGGCAGGCACCACATGAATACAAGTCCTTGCTGTTAATTTTCAGCATACAATATACGCCTTGTTCCACTTAAAAGCAAATATGCATTTGGAAAACAGATGACATCAAGTAAACCAAAGAGAAGGTTAAAGGCTCTGTCTAATGAGGTGACAGAAAATTAGAATTCTTATCCCAGGACAGCAATAGAGAGTGGGCTGTACTCTCAGGTGGCATACATCCTGGCATCTCCACTGACTTCAGTGGAGGTCTTCAGCTGAGAATGCAAACCTGCTCCTGTAATACACACAGCACAAGCTCTGCTCTCTCTAGACCCGCTGGTGATGGAAGCTATAACCTCTCTACACTGCTAAGGCTTGCTTCTCTGCCAAGTGCGGCACTGACAAGCCACGCACACAACTGGCAGCAATGTGATCAAACCCGGGACAAGGCCCTTTTGGAAGGCAGCTGGGCTGAGGCTTGGAGCACAGATCCCAGAGTTGGGTCACAGGTGCTCTATTCTGAGCTCAGGCAGGGATTTTAAAATCAAGGCTGTATTATATGGGGAGGTTGTGGCACTTTCATAAGTAAGGGCTTTCCATGTTTCAACCAGACTCAGACAAGCTGGCTTCAGCTAATCTCTAAATCAGTTGCCCACAAATCATGGACTACTTCTGAAGTGAGCCTGCAAAAAGTAACTAAAAAAGTCAAAAGTGCTGTCACTAGGCTAAAATCCACAATCAAAGGGCCCACACCTGCACTGGAATTTTTTTTGGAGGGCTAAGAAGATACCACCGATGCTCTGCGTCCCGGTGTTTGCGATTACAGTGTGCTAACCTGAATATGGGAACTAACAGGATACAAATGCTCTGGCAGTACAGTGCTGAGCTCAGGATAGAGATACTGCCGATAAACAAATTAACAAATTGCTTTAACTAGGCTGCCTCCAAGAATTTGTGACAATAACTCCCTTGTTAACCATAATACACTGTGATAGCCTGAAGCTCGCCCTGCTCTCAGAGGATCTGGACCAGCCAAATACCGTCAGCCAAAGAAAGAGAATGGAAGCGGGTTGCATACCTGTGGAGAGAGGCCATTGCTAACAGGATTCATGTGGTTGGCAGGAGCTGCAGCATTCATGAAACTGTCCGAGTAGCTGGAGAAGCTGTGTCGGGCCCCGTAGGCAGAGCCAGTGTCAGCAGCGGCGGCTGCTGCAAGCCCTCCCTGGTGCATGGTGGACGGTGGCAGGGGCTGGGGTCTATGCACAGTGCTTCCCCCATCTGTGGAGAGAGGGTTTGGAGGTAAACAGCTAAAAATGCAAAGCAGGGATTGATGCTCTGGCTATCCTGATCTCAGCTTCTGGATCCCATCATCTCTGTGCTCCATGTGAGTACAAGCATATCATGTAACAGCACAAAACATGCAAACCTGGGATGAAATATCTGAATTTTCTCTTCACTTTCCCCCAGATCAAAGCCATAAATTCGTTTGCAAAGGCCAAGGCCAAAGCCAACTGGAATTAGCAATACTGCTTCCACTGAGCCCCAGTATGGAGTTTTATCCAGAGTCTCACTTTGGACTGATGATACTCACTTGGGGCTGATGTGCTCTCCATTTCAAAGCTAAGCAGAAGAACTACAGTCCTGAGACACACTGACACAGCAGAAAGGACCACGAGACAGAGGAGAAAACTGTGGAGTTTCCATTGACTTGAGGAAAAACCTGGTCTTTCCAACTAAAGGAAAACCACCTCTGTATTACAGAGCCTTATTATGTATTAAGAGCCTTAGTGAGATGTCACGAATCAGAAAGGGAAGGGACGATCGGATGATGTAGGGCAAGAGAAGAGGAGGAGGGCAGGCAAATGGGTGCTCACCTTGGGAAATGGTGGTTGTTGGGTAGGTGGAGTCCGGCAGCAGGTGATTGAAAGCTGCAAGCTGGTTTGCTCCAGCCTGTTTGCGCCATCTCGCTCTTCGGTTGCTGAACCACACCTGATGGGGAGAGGAAAGACCATGCATGACTTACTCTGAGCTGATGTCTCATCTCAGCTGGGTCACTGATGGAAACACATCCTGAGTTCCAGCACTGGCCAAAAATAGGTTCAAGGCACTGCCTGACACAGACTTCGTGAGTATTTGTCTCTGTTCCCCAGTTTCCTTTCTCCCAAATGACAGTACTACTACCGCCCTGTCTCCTAGGTGAAGATACATGCATTTAAAATTGTGAAAGATACTACTAAGAGCATGGGAGGGTGCTATCAGCAGTGGGGTGAGATGAAGAGGAATAATTTAGCTTGTGTATTCCGAGAGAGTTCATACCAAATAGATGCATTGCTACCACCTGGCCATTCTGCCTTGTTATCTGACAACTATGTGAATTATGCTGAAGGATTAAGTACCATAATAGCAACACGGCTGCACTGTTAGGAGGGATAAATAGACAGATTAGCATCATGGTTTCTATGTTAGACAAGCTAAATAGATAGAACCAGACCGGAGGGAATACAGGGTTTTCTTAGCTTCTCTGTACTGCAGCAAATCACTGTTGTCTGTATGCTAAGACATGCTCTCCTTGCAAGAGGCACTGCAGTGTGCACTAGAATTGTACTGCAGCCAATTTAAATCTCTGTGCATTAAAATAAGCCCAGCATTAATGCACGTGCAAAGCTGGGCTCGTGTTTCCTACAGTGCTAGTTTACCTGTAAGACTCAAGGGGAGATTTTTCTAAATGCATTTGCCTGCCCTGATGTGTTTTATCATGGGCAATCTCCCTTCTGCATAGTGGAAAGGGCTTCTCAAGCTGTCTCTTGGGCTTGGTTTACTTCATTTAATCAGAGAGGCTCTCAGGCCCGATCCCTGTTTGGGGTTCAGAAGTATGCGGATAAGCTTTCAAGCCAGATGAGAATGCAGCTGCTGGACTTTGTGAGGCCTAAAGGGCTAGAAAACACGATTAAATTTCACAGCAACAACAAAAAATGGAGCAAAAATCAAGAGTGTAAAGCATTCCAGGGGAAAAAATCCTCCATCAGGCTTCCAAGCTGCTCAACGTCAGATCAGAAGCTGGGGTTACAAGGGTTTGAGGCACTGCAGTCCAAACTGTCCCCAAATCTTGGGAACCAAAACAAAACTCTGCTCCAAATTACAGCAGAACCTTAGTCCAATGTGCTTTGCACTTCAGGCATGATCCAAATCTCAAAGTGGGCGTCTTTTTCTGGCCTTTAAATTGAGTCCCCCTGTAAATGGTCACTTGTTAGTTTGCCTTTTTCTTATTGGCACCTGTGTGTATGTATAGTCCACTCGGCACAAGACGACAATGTGTTTTCACCAAGAGCTGCTTATTTAATGGAGTGTTGGCTCTCAGTCCGCATGCACTGCAGTGGTGCTTGCTGCTAAAACAAGCATACGCTGAGCTTCACACACAAATTTCTGTGAGGTTCTCTGGATCACAGTCTATTATTGCTCTTTCTACGCGTTGCTCATCTACTACTGCACTGTGGAAACAGTTTGGTTAAAACCTGCTAATGATAGTTTTGTGTGACCTGTTGATGATGGTTGGGAACTTCACGTTGTTATTTACACCCGTGTACAGTGAAAACAAAAAAAGCCCAGTTTTCTTATAAGAGCTGGTCTAAATTGAACCCCCTGAAATGTATACAGTGTTGATGTCAGGTCCTTGGCACCAAACACGTCTTTTTACAGACCTGTTCCTACTGCACTGCACTTACTGGCTGAAGCAGCATAACCTCTTAGCACCTTCCCAAAGCGTGACAGAAATAGGTCAGCTCACATCCGATCTGCATTGATCAACAAAGTCCATGCAGGTCAGAATCGCTGTGTCCATTTCTGGCACCAAAGTTGCTAGCAAAATCTAGGACAGAGTTAAGGAGAGAGAAATGAATGAACATTAAGGTCTGTAGCACTTTACAACTCTTTTCTACAGACCAATTCATGGCACAGTTTCTAGGAGCAGTGAGCAACACAAATGAATAAATAACCTTTTGTTTGCCCTGGACGTGCAGAGGACAGTCCTGTCCTTTTCTCATGCATGCATGTATGTGCAATTCATGCTTTGAATTAGGGATAGGGGACTTGGCTCCTCCTCTCTTATAATTTGCTTCCACTTTCACAGTTAAGGACATAAAAACTGTCTGAATATTTCTGTCAGCTGAACATAAGGAGATAAATGAACCTTCTCTCTTCAGAGAAAAAGGCCTAGTCCCAGGCTAGAAGAGCTTCCTTCAACTCCAAAAAAAAAAAAAAAATATATATATATATATATCAGTGCTGAGGATAGCATATAAAATTCAAATACCTGAAGGGAAAACATAACCAAAGCAGCGATGAATCCAGGAATCGAGAGGAAAAGCGAAATTGAACTCCAAGAATGTAAAAGCCACCTCAGTGATTTCTGACACCCTCCCAACATCACAAAGGGTGGGAAAGTTCCTTTTTTATAACCAAGAGCCAGATGCTGGCAAATCCACTCAGGATTAGAAGTTCAGAAGAAACATGTGGAGTGGGATGGTTTAGCACGGGACACGTTTCTCCAACAACATCCCCACAAGTACTCAGCTCCCCTATAGTGGTTTCTCAGTTGGCTTGGCTAACATATGATCAAAACATGACTTTGAAAAGATTTGCCTTCTCTTACATTACACCACGCGAGGTTACTGTTGTCTGCGCACCAACAAGCACGTTTGCACCCGTTGTTCAGAATTAAAATTCACATGTGTGTGTACGACTCCTCCCATCTTGCTTCTCCATATCCAGTTAAGGGTGTGTAGTGCCTTTATATTTTAAGGGAGATAGAAGGATACTCCGGATCCTCTTATAGCCAGGTAGAGACGACCAAAAAGACCTGTGCATGGGCGATTCTTGGGGTGTCTTGCATACTTTGGTCTACAACACACATGGGTTTATGAAGAAAGGAAAGCTCACTTTCAAGACAGTGGACTATCACCACAGGAAGTCAGTTCTTAATTATGCTACGGGCTCCTTCTGCGACTTCGGGGAAGCTACTGCTTTTCTGATTTGAACTCAGTGGAAACGTTGCTGCATTCAACAAATTTTGGTCCTTACACAACCCGTGCATCAGATCACCACATCTAAACTGAAGATAAAATCCACATTTTCTTACACTGTAGTTTATTTCAACAATCAGCCATCTGAGATAGAGGCTCTCTTTAACTGCCAGTAGGCACCACACCCAGCGCAGCAAGATCCCTGTCTTGGCTGGAGCATCATAGCAAAACAAAGAATAAGCAATAATAATAGTAAATACACATGCACCAAATGAGATTCACAACTACATGCTTAAATGTAGTGCTTCCTAGCAGAGCCTGGCTGGAGAATCCAGCCACAAATACACTGAAACCTTCCACAAAGAGATTGATAGGATTTATCTTCCCGTGCAGAGGAAGGGACATTTCATGGCCCAAACAGGTTGATTCTGCTCCTTATTTATAACCCACAGAAAAAAAGAAGATACATTGCAGCTAATGACGTTAGCAATTCTTTCCCTTCCCCCGCCTTAAAGGTGGCTCAGGCCTTTATGCTTATAAATCATTTTATTGGTAGTTAAAATATAGAGGCTAGAGCATCTAACTGTAATGCGAGGCACACTTCAAAGGGAACCTGCTTTCATTTCACAACAGTTAAGGTTTTATCAGCCACTAAAGATTCCCCCTGCCAGAGGATCCTGTTACACCATGTTAAGCCTGGGGTGAAGGCTACGGCTGCTAAAACCAGACTGGTAGGAAGAAGATGAGGACGAGGAAGAAGTTTTGAAGCTGCTGGTCTGTTTGTGGAGACGTTGTTCTAGAGGCTGCTGGGGCTGGATCGTATGACTGAAGTTTTACGCTGGGACAAACGTAGCCAGCACTTAGGAAAAGGGCTCTTGTATAGAATCCAAGAGCAGAAAAAACAGCATGTCAGAAACCTGCTTTTTCTTAAAAAGACAAGTTCTTCGCGATCATTTGTCTGCGCATAGCAAAGAGATCCTGCACTGTGTAAATGTGCTGCTTTCCAAGGGTATGGAAGTATAGTATAGGCCACTGAAGACAACAGTTTGTACCTGCTAAAGACATTTGGGGCTTTTGTCCCTGTGAATTGTCTTCCAAAGAATGTATTAAGTAGACAGAAGATGTGTTATAGAATTGGCTCCGCTCTACTGAGGGGAAGCAGATACAGGAACAGCCTCATGGAAAATAACTTAAAAGAAGATATCCAAGCAGGTTCTTCATGTTCTAGTCATGCCCAGGGTCCAGGTAAGACCAGAGCCCCTCACTGTGGCTCACGCACCTTGCTCAGTAAGCAACTATGCTGCTGCAAGGATCCTGAATATCGCTCAATCCATTACCTTCACCATCCCCTTCGCAGATGGGAGAGGGAGGGAGGCACAGCGAGACTAAGAAACCTCTCCAATTCATCACTGTCTGCCTTGCAGAACCAGCTGATTTCAGAAGAGCCCATCCTCCCAGCCAGATTGGGTTTGGGGCAAAGGTTAGCACTGGTTCTTATTTAACCTGAATGCCTACACCCAACCCTGCCAACGGCCGGCCTGAGATGTCCCAGCCACTTGTTCTCAACCAGCAGAGCAGTGGAGAAGGGCTTCAGAGACAGCTGCCTGCCAGGATGGGGCTGGACTGAATTATCCCCGCAGCCGCTGAGATATGGGTCAGCTCTCACAATTTGTCAGACAAGGAGAGGAAAGGAAGGTCAAAAAGAGCCTCCTGTGGGAAAGAAAGCCTGTTGTGTTCCTGCTCAGCCTAATCAGGACTTGATGTTGGAGAAAGATAGATGGGATAAACGAGCTCATAAATGGAAACAGGGATGGAAAAGCAAAGTCCTGCCTTTGCTCTCCAGCAGAATGGAAGAGATGCAACGTATTTGCTTTCACAGGCCCAAGAGGTTGCAGAAACCAGGTGGAAGAGAGTCACATGGCCATTTGTGGTCCAAGCACACCAAAGTCAGATGAGTTCCCTCCCCAGGCTTCATAGAGGCAACTCTGCCAGATCAGGTCCTCTCCAGGTTCTCCTTTGAACCAGAACAGATCTCTGCAATGCCTTGCCTTGTCCACACTAGTCAGAAATGTTGCAGATCCTGGGCTTCCCAGGAGAAGGCTTTTAGAGAGGAACTCTAGCAGCAACAGTGATGAGAGACCAGGGATAGTTCCTGCTCCATCTGAACGCCTTCTTTCAGATGGTGCTGCGAGTCAGCCCTCCCAGACTGGGACAGGTTGAGATGTTACAGCGAGACGGGATCCTGTAAGTCCGTACAACAGTTTAGTGATGGTTATGCTTCCTCTGCCAGGTGCTGAGGAGTGCAAAAAACAGACGTCAGAGGCATACAAGTGTCACTGAGGCTACTGAGACAATTCTGTACAGAACAAGAAAAGAGGCCCATGGGAGTGAACAGATTTTAGGCACATAGATCTTTATCTGCACATGTAAGGATACAGCTGTACCCAGCGACACTTCAGTTCAGTGCCTAAAACGCTGAGCCTCTGTCACTTGTGGGTGATATGGTTAAGATAAATATTAAACAAGGTTAGTGGGGCAGAACAAATGACTCTTCACAAATGAGATTATCCAATGAATTTAGCCTATATTTCTCCCGGCATATCCCTGTTCCTGAAGGTGCTAGCTGTTTATAACAATCTATTGAAAAATTTCAACAGTTTGTGGTATGTGGATTTTATTGCAAACCATTTTTTTTTTAAATAAACTGTTGTTAGCAAGAAATATTTGATTGCGACATTGACTACTTTACCCTTGCAATATTCTCTCTAATCTTTGAGAGGCTGTCTAAGAATTAATCATGTCACAAACACTTCCTCAACCCAAAGGCCATCTCTACCTTTAAATGGTCATCACAGTATGAACACTTCATAACTGCCGATGGACTTCATACTCCAGACAGGGAAGCAGGAGGCAGGAGAAATGGGACAGATCTGTCAACTTCCACACTGAGACATCCTAAACCCAGGTTTGAACTTATGGCTTCGCACCTCCAAATCCAACCCTGCCCAGTGACACAGCTTTACCCCTTACTGTAATAAAAGTTAATAATATTTACAAATAATTTTTTAAAAGTATCATTGAATGAAATAGCTGTAGGATACTGAATGATTGTTTGCAAATGTTGTGTTTTCCAGCTCTACATTGTACAAACTGTGCTTCTTGGTGATTATTTCAGTTGTCGGATTAAATTCTGTTAAAATGAAATAAAATTTGAAATAAAACCTCTGGCTTACTCATCTGTTTATCTCTTTATAAACCCTATGTCTGAAGACAAATGGGACTTGTGGAAGCTGAAAGACATTAGGATGAGTTCACCGCTCAGAAAGCAGCTGCAAGGTAGTGTATTTTATGAAGTGCTTTCTTTCCTCTTGAACACTTGCTTCTTAGATGGCCAAGTCATAATGGTGTTAAGAGTTGCATTTAAACATTTCAGAACAGGCTTTGATGTTCACACCTCAAGGAGGTGAGAGAGATGTTGGGGAGCAGATTTCCTGCTGCTATTATTTGGCTGGAGATAGGCTGGGCTTTAGCAGCAAACCAGCAGCACATCAATTCCCACTATTGAGATTTTATTTGCAAAAGAAAAAATTATGAGCTTTTAAAAATAGCTTAAGTGTTATGGGAAGTGGCTCAAAAATTAAAACACCCTGGCAAACTCTCCTCCTGATTCTTATACACATTTTCTATTGTTGACCAAACAGAATCTATGTAATTGGTGTCCCAGTAGACAGAAAGCCTCCTTAGCTGGGGAGATTGAGAAGAGACGAGAGCCATGCATGAAGCAGCGGCACACTTGTTCACTTTACCAGGCATACACTGGGTGGTGGCTCTGCTTGAATCAGAGAATTCAGCATAGGGCATACGAGCAAAGCGTATGAGAAATATTTTGGTCCACACCCTCATTGGACTGGAAATTTTGTGATAAAGGTTCTTCTCATAAAACCTCTGGGAGGCCCTATTTGTTTTTAATACAATGGGACAGACACTCTGCTGCTATAAATCAGTGCAACTTCACTGACTTCCATTTAGACCAGCTGAGTGCGCAGTGTTAGACACAACCGCTTCATCCATGGAACTGGGATCTCGTTCATTGCTTTGGCCTCTGGGCCCTCTTTCCTTTGTAAGAAAATCAAATCACTACCACATTGTTTAGGGGATCCCTTTTTCAGCTCGTGACCATGAGGCTGGCAGTTCCGTTCCTTGGTCCAAAGTGGACCAAGAAAAGCAGAACAGGACAAACAATCAAAGAAGTCAGTTCCAGGTTTTGCATCTTAACACAAAATTCCACAATTTTATCTAAAAATCATGTTTTACTGAACTGAATTGATTCCTCCATCTGCAAAAGCCAGCAAGTTCAAAGGAGCACTTTCTGTCATAAATTTCTCCATTTGTTTCATACGATTCCCTGCCCCACGCATACAAAACAAGCCAGCCTTGTCAAATTATGCTGCAAATCCTGAAGTTTATATTCATTCCTGTTGATTTCAACCAATGCTTTGCCAGAAGGACTACAGGATTAGGCTTATCATTTTCATCTTTGGTAAAGTATAATATACTTAATGAAATAGCGCTGACTCTTTCCAGCAAGATGCCCTCAGGCTTACATAGCTGGGACTATGTCCTCTGTCAGTGGGACATTTCTATTTCCAAGGGGGCTGGTTACTGTAATTCTACCACGAATACCAAAAGTGCTGATGCTTTTCTAAGCAAACCCTTAGATACAGACATAGGACATGCTTGCAATTTTAAGAGATCATCTCTGGCTTTTCCAAAGTTCAGGTGGAAAATTACTTGCTGTTGCAGTTTGGATACCTTTACGGTTTGGTTTTGTTTATTTTTTGTGTGACTAGTAGGTGGACCGAGGGCATATTTGGAGCATATTAGCTGGGGCAAGCATGCAATGGGTTGCTTTTTTCTTTAATCCAATTGCATTCCTGTTTCTAATTCAGGCTGAAGAGATGTGAAAGAACAGTAGCAATGCTGTGAGACATGGAGCACCAATTCACTAAGCAAACAGAAAGTAAGGTTACAAGACTACAGCCGACCCCTCTGTCTCATTAGCAACATCCTTCTGCAGCGAGATCTCCGTGAGTAATGAGGGGGAAGCATCTGGACCCTCCTCATCATCTCGGCTGCATTCAGCCCTCGCTGGCTTTACCTTGCAGAGCTGCTTCTTTGAAGCTGGCTGGAACAGCATGCTACCCTCGCCCCAAACTCTCCCGGGAGCTGGATGCCGCTTGGCATCGCACCGCTGCTCTCTCGACGTGCCTGGGCACACGCACCGGCAGCACCACCACGGTTCTCACAGATCGGCTGCCGTGGTGCCAGGGGCTGTTCTCGCTATGGGCCATCTATCTGGACGCTCCGGTGTGCGAGAGCACGGCTGGCCCTGTGTCGTGGAAAATGAGCATGCCAAGCCAGCCTCTGCCAACGAGAGCCCCAACTGCCGGCTCCTCTGCACAGCCTCTCAGTGCCCTGGCTGCTGCCAAAAACACAGGGCAGCTGTTGTGTCATAACCTCATCGCAGCCCTCTTCACAAGAAATGTAAACTAGTTGGACCCTCAGGAAGAAAGAAAACATTCCCAGCTGACCTTTAAGGGAGGGGGATTGCCTCAGAAGAGCCAGTTTGGACACATCTCAAAGAGTTTGGGAAGCAAAACACCAAACAAAGAGCGTTAGGCTCCAGCAGCTTTGCATGACTCCAGTTAATGCGCAGAGCTGGGGCAGACCTGCTTACTGCCATACCGTCCCTCCGTATAACACCTTCATCTTCAGCAAGCACCATCTCAAGGAACAGGACAGACCTTTGACCAGTGACAGCTGGTGAAAGAGCACTGGGGTCCCCACTAGCCCACAACAGAGATATTTTGAGAAGTTTCTGAGAAATCCATGTATATTCTAGAAACTAGACTGCAGAGTACTGCTGGTAAATGGCAGATTTCAGCTTCTTTGCAGAACAGAATTGCTTTGTGAAAAAATTTCAAGCAAAATTGAATGGCATTTCTTTTCTGGTGCTCCATTTGGCATCTCTGAGCCGCTGCAGCACGATCTAGAATATGGCTGTTTGTTTACTACAGTTTGAAACTGTGTCATAAAATACATATTATGTGAGTAGCCTAGAAATGCACAGAGATTTCAGAGGCAGAATTGCTCTGAGCCTTTTTATTAAATGAAACATCCATTTTCTCCCAGGCAGAAATCACAATGGTATCCATCATAAAAATGATCAATAAAGCATTGGGTTGCGACTCCTGCTGTCTAGTTTAATTTTGTTATTGAAATAACGGTTTCTCAGTGCATGGAATTTCCTGGGGATTAATAACAGACATCAGCATCACAACGCACCCACCCCTTCACGCTTCTTATTTATTTCCAGAAAGCACCCACTGCCCAAACCATAGGAACTAGGACTAACATACACGCTAGCGGTACGCGTGCTTGTACCCAGCTGCCTGTGGTATGAGCATCTGAATCATCCACAGGTGATGCTGAGAAGCAAAAGCTGCCATCTATTTTTTGGGAACAATTTTGGCAGATTTCTAGAAAAGCTTTTTGAGATAATAGAGTGGAGCCTGCCACATCTGACTCATCACAGCAGCAGGAAAAATGGAGACGGGCTGCTTGCGTGGGAACCTATCCACCAAAGTCTATTTGTGGAAAAACATATTCAGTGCACAAATTTCTAAGTGACTTGGGATTGCAGCACTGACCTGAGGACAATTTGGGCATAAGCACTGCTTTGTTTTACCTCATATTCCTTTCTGTTGGTATTGTTCAAGTAAAGCACAGAAATAAGCACTGGGGTTTGTTGGTAACTAGCCTTAAAAATGCAACACATTTGGGCAAACAGATCCACAAATGGGATGGTCTGGAGAAGGATTATGTTCAGTTCAACCCCCTAGACCCATGACTGATGTACCTAGTGTCTCTTTTGGCATTAGCATTGCTTTGAGAAGTCATTTCCACACCTAGACAAGAATTTCCTGACAAAACTATTTTCCTGTTGAAAAACACTGTACTGACAAAGCTAAACTGTTTGTGAGAAAAGGGTTGTTCTGAAAAAGATCCCTTCTCTAGAAATGCCAAGGAGGAAAGTTTCAAAATTATCACGGAATCCCATTTAAGGGTTTTTTCCATATCAAAACTTTGACATCATCAGTTAGATAATTGCAAAAACTGGTGTAAAAACCAAAAATACATTCAAGATCAAAATCAAAGCTTCCATTAAATTCGCCAAGTGAATTGCTTAGCTGTTAGGCTTAATTTTTAAATCCATGAACGCTTGGCATTCAACAGCTTGTTTTCTGGAAGGGTGGAAATGAGAGTTTGCAGATGAAGAATTTGTTCAGTACTGGGACATTAGTGTGGACACATGAGTCAAGACTCTGCCTTGCACAAAAACAAGCCAGTGGGAATTTCCACTGGTGGCCTCGCTGGGCATGGATTTGGCACTGTAATCCTGATCCTTCCGGAAATCCATGGCAGTCTTGTCCTTGGCTATGCTCAGTTTGGGATTAACCTTTTAATGGCTTGTTCCTTTGGGTGTGTTGAAGTCTGAACGCTGGAATCCTGCGTCTCAACCACACAGACACTGCAGTGACCTTACAAAAATATTGCTCACCCTCCTGTGATCTTCCTAGCAGATGAGAAACCGGAGCTTGGAACTGCTCCCCACCACCACCCCCTCTTGTTGTTCAGCTTGTGAATTTTATTAGCTGTCAACGTGTCAAACTTCCACTTAGCTGGACAGCTGCGTGACCAGCCAGACTCCAAGGCCTGCCAATAAAGTTTAACAGAGCTATCAGCTTTTCACATGGAAGAGATTATGGTACGTGAATACTCAGGTATCAGAGAGAACGAATGAGACTTAGGTAAGTTCACATTTCATGTGGTAAAGTAAAAACGTGAGGAGGAGAAAGAAGCAAAGAGATGGACAGGCCTGCTTGGTTTTGTTCAGTGCTGGTATGATGATTACCAAAACGGGATTCTAGTGCAGGGATGTTGTGTGTACGTGATACAGTAAGAAAGCAACATCTGAGCCACGATTCAGAGACTTGGGTGTGATCTGGGGATTGTCCAGCCATGGCTGTGCAGCAGACAGATGGCACTGAGATTCAGAAGATGGATGAAACAATGACCAGACATTGAGGAGCAGCAAAGGCTACTCTTGAGTGCCTTTTGTTACTATGGGTCACAAAATACTTTTCATATGTCTGCCTCCCATTTTACATGTTAACATGATAAGCTTTTGGGGACAAGATAGATGGGTAGATGGTGGCACAGCCCCAGAAACCCTGATCTCAGCTGGCTCTACTGTTATTACAGCCATCTTTAATCCAAAGCACGTCTCTTGGCCTTAAAAACTCTGTTGAGACAGGAGTAAAACTATACGATGGTAGAAGATTCCCTGCTGGATGGGTACATGTGTGGATGTGTGTGTGGCTTTTTTTTCTTTCCACAAGAACTTGATTGACTAATGTTTGTAGGTCCCGAGAGCCAGTAAAAGATCTGCTCTGATATCCAGAAAATTTTACAAGGGGCGGCAGGCTTAAAAGTGGTGGGAAGAAGCTGACTCTGCCAGGATGCTGGAATGAGAAAGCCATCAGGAATGTGCCTCGAAGAACAGCTGCTACTAGAGCCCTGGCAGGAACCTCCATGCAAGCTGCCTGGGAGCAAGTAGGGGGATTTGGAGATCACAGCTTGAGACGAGGGAAAGGTTCTATTTATTTATTTATTTAGCTTTCTCTTTCTGTTTTCACCTCCCTCCTTTCTCCCAAGCCCTCTCACAGTGAGGTCAGAGCGCCTTGGAAAAGAGAGAACCTGTCTCTAGGTTTTGCACTCCCAGGCACTTCAGGGCTTTTCCCTTCCTCCCCAGCATGTCCTCATCACGCCTCACGCAACGCAGGCTTCTTTCACACCATAAACTCTGTTCTCCCTTGAAACTCCTTATTTTCTTCCCATCCATTTGCCACAGAAACATCTCTTTTTATTTCCTCCTTAACATCTTATGTCCATCTACCACAAGTAAGACCAATTAGAAACAGAATATGCAAAACAAAAATGAGGGAATTTACACTTTCCAACTTTTGGTAGCTTAGCCGCCTAAATTAGCCACTTTCCCAGGCTCCATCTGGCTATGAACCTACATGGCTAGCAAATTAACACTATTACTATTGAACACCCTGGCACAGCGTTTTGGCTAAGATCAAAACTAGAATGAATTTAAAGTTTGCTAGATTTCCTTTTTGCAGTCTTCATAGCCCCATCTTGAGGGACGATGGATTCAGGAAAATATAGTACCTCTCAAGAGAAAGCTGGAGGGAGGCAAGAGGGCATCTGCTGCAGTGCTGCGACTGGCTTAGCACTTCTTTGGGACAGGCAACTAATGGGAAAAGTCCTTAACCAGTGGAAGTCCCAGGTGTGTGGGGAAATGTCCTTTCCCAGACAGCTGGGGGAAAACAGCAAAAACTTTTGGCGGTTTTGGCTTCTGAGACAGCACATCAAGCTCATTATCCTGAGAACCGCAGAACAAAAAAAAAAGCCTGTTTTGTTTTGGAGGAGCTG
>NW_009260790.1:2952579-2961832 GCF_000687185.1 Egretta garzetta
TCTTTCCCTCCTCTCTCAGTGCCCGCAATTCAACTCTCAGCTGCATGCACAGAGACCCCTGTGCTTGGCCTGAAACATAATCACACTGGCCACACGGAGGATGGACTGCTGGGGTCTCCATTTCACTTCTTTAACCCAGCACAATCCCCAATCCCTCCCCCTTTCCTTCCCGTTCCCCAAGGGACTCTATTATACCCCCCGATCTGTTCACACTCCTTATCCCTCTGCGTGTTTGCACACACTGCTGACCCAGCCTTTATCTGGAAGACATAAGGGTCTCTGTGTGGAGTTCCCACAAGGGCTATTAATCGTGTAGATGTCAGAGTCCCCCGGCTCCAAACCCTCCCTTCCTGCTCCTCCCCTCTTCTTCCCTCCCCCCGCCCTTTTTGTGCTCTCTGGAGATTGAGGGGAAAAAAAGTTGTATGAAAATTCACACACAGAACTTGCAAACTTTGCAAAATATGATCTGCTCCCCTGGGCAAGGTTGGTAAATGGTGTGATTTCTCCTAAAACACCAAATACAAACATACACACACACTGCTTCCTCCTAGGCAAATGGAGGAATTTCCTCCAACAGAAAACAGAGCGCTAAATGCCTTGCCAAGTTAGGGAAAGTTTGGGCTCCTGGTCCCAACCTGAATGGAAACCCTCCAGCTGATACCTCTACAACAGGCCAAATGGCATATCTGCAAATCCATGGGAATGTGGGAATCTGCAGAACTCAATTTAAGTCTCAGATTCTTGTGAACATGGTCCCAGAGAAGAGGTGCATCCACATTGCCACCTTTCAACACCCTCATCCCCAGCACTGCCATCTCCTTCCCCAAGGTAAACAAAAACCTGTGCCACCAGGCTGACTCGCCATGCACTGGCTCTAGTCCTTACCTGAACTCGGGCTTCGGTGAGCTTGGTTCTCTGAGCTAGCTCCTCTCGTGTGTAGATGTCTGGGTAGTGGGTTCTCTCGAAGGCCTTCTCCAGCTCCTCCAGCTGCTCAGCGGTGAAAGTGGTTCGACTGCGGCGTTGCTTGCGCTTCAGAGGCAGGTCTGGTTCAGATTCGACGTCAGAGCCTTCATCCAGCCTGTTACCTGGGGTGGGAAAGAAGTGGGAGATGAGGCTTGCATGGTTAAAAAGCCATTGGGAGAAAGGCTGTAGGAAGAGTTAAGCAGCCTGGCAAAGTAATCTGAGTTCTACTGCAATGGTGTCCATGGAAACAAATACTCTGTCCGTGTACATGTACCACTTTTATGCTATTTCTGTAGTTTCCTACTATTATTTTTTCCCACATTCTAAAAGACAACCTATGAAAATCAGAACTGTTTGCAGGAAAGGTATGGTTCAAAGTCCACTATTCAAACTGCTGTAGTGAAAGAACTTGCAGTTGTTGACTAATTTCAAGAAATTACCATTTTTAATTAGAAATGACTGTGTTTCAGTTGCACATTTTACACTGAAAAAATGTAGAAGCTGAAATGAGCGCATAAAAAAAATTCAACATGCGATGCTTTGACTTGCACAGCCTAATTTCCTCTTGTGTTTTGTCAAGTATCAGTGTTTGAGATTTAATTTTTTTAAAAAAAGCTCAGGAAGAAAAAAAGAAATATTACAAATGTTTTAAAGCTGGGAAAAACCTTTCCAACTCCACTTTGCCTCTGAGTTGGGCTGCCCACAGGTTCTTCTTCTCTTAACTTCCTAAATTTCAGCAGAAGTTTTGCACAAGGCCAGACTCCTACAGCATTAAGATGCCACAAAAATCCTTTACCGGTGTCTAATTGGTCACTTAATTCCTCCACCTTCACCTGTCCTGGACCTCTGCCTTTCCCTTCTGCCTGCCTTGAGCCCTGTACCACATCGATTGCCCCCTGAGGCCCTTATCAAACCCAAGTATAGCTGGAATAAGCAATCCCAATTTTGATCTTTTTTTTTCCTGGAGATGAAGCAGAAGGCACTGCATTGATATTCACCAAGTCCACAGTCAGACCCAGTGGATTTTAGAGGGGACACACAGAGAACAGTGTTACCTCTGACTTTAGTGTTTGCCAGAGGCCTCTCACGGAGCAAAGCCTGAATTTCAAAGATGTGCGATGTGCAGGTTATTGGTTCCCTGTGGTGCAGATGTTGATGTATGGAGGATCTCAGCCAGGCCAAAACTTTTTTTCTGCCTTTGGGACAGTGAAAAATGTGCCACTGGCTCATGGCAGCAGAGAAGGAAGAATACGCATGAAACCTTTCAGCTAGGTGAGAGATCTGGCCTCTGTCACCTTTTCCTTCTCCCATGTGAAAATAAGGAGACTCGTTAAATGTGCACTCATTTTTTTCTCTTCCAAGCTTGACTGCTGTCTTTCAGAATAACTGCACAGAGAGCCAGAATCTGCTTGAACACTGTGTCCACAGAGAAATGTTTTTTTCTTTTGAGTAAACCTTTGCTAATTTAGGATTAAAGCAAGACTTACATATGCTCATCTTGACGATAAAGTTCCCTAAAGTTACTACTAGTGTTATTCAGACCTCTCTTTTTGTTCAGCTTCTATACTATCATCATCCAAAAATCTGCCTTTTTCTTTTCAGAGCTGGGAACAGCAGCTGTGACTTCCCCAACAGCTGCTCGAGAGTGGCGGCAGTTTGAGGAGTATGAGGCAAATATCCCATCGGAGCTCACTTGTTTATACTGAGATCACCACAAAATGCCATTGCATTCAGCTTGCTGCAATACAAAAATGCTTTTATGTCTTGGGGCTTCACAGGGAGGATGCGGTGTCAGAACTCAGCTAACTACAGTTGTGCTGGAGTCAGAGAAACTGCTCCAGAGGAGAGGGTGGCTTGTTTGGGAGGCAAACACATCACCTTAAAAGGTTTTCCCTTCTTCTGCCTCTGGCTTACCAATACACGGGGTCTTTACGCATGTTCATCTTTTTAAATCAAGAACCCTTTATTTCTCACAGAAGTCAGTGAGAAATTCACTGTTGACTTCAGAGGAGCAGCATCTGTCCCACATTTTAAAGACAGTTTCATCGTACATAGCAGAAATTTGTTACTAAACTAGCTTTTTGGTTATGTCTATTTTCAGGGAAGGTCTAGAGTCTCAAGTGGTGTAAAAGGAACATCTGTACTTGCAAATAACCGCCCTCCACATCTGGGTCACAGATGATTCAGGGCAGGTAGAAGCACATCTGGACCTTGGAGTACTATGCTGTTGAAAAAGCACATCTGGAAACCTATAGCATACAGTAAATTTAAGTTAATCACTTAAGTCACCATCTATTATTGTGTTAATTAGCATCTTTTCTGGAAATACTTGATATGAAAAAGAATAAGGATGGAGATGTGTTGTCATCCAGGATGTGAGAGGGCCAGCGTGAGGAAGGAAAATATACTAAGTTAAATGTCATTTAACTCTGCAGCTGAACATATTTCTTTATAGTAAATATGCATTTCTGTATAATTAGTATGCACGCTTAGTAGCAACTTTCAGCCTGTGAGCTCTTTAGCACAGGAATTGTCATTTGTAGCATGTTTCATGCCTGCTGCAACAAAGCCCCAACCTGTTTGGCAAGTGCTATGGTGACAGCAATGTCAAAATTACTTTTTTCAGATCTAACTCTTCTTTTGGCCACTTGACAGCAATGCTGTAACAGCTACCTACAGCTCATCCACTTGCTTGGTCCAACTGCTTACATTGTATACAACAAACCTGGGATCCAGTATCTCCCCAAGCAAGGGGAAAAAAGTCTAGAAAAGGATCTGTAACATGTTTCATCTCCCATACTTAGCTTTGCTCCCTTTTTTTGCTGCAAAAGCCTAGAAGGGAAAACAGCCAAACTTTCTTCAATCGCTTTATGGTCCCAGCTAAGGATCCCTGATTTGGCCACAAAGTTTTGGGAGATGACAACTAATTGTCATGAATAACAATCTGTCCTGCTCACAGCAGCGCTGGCAGCCATACTGGCCATCGTGCTAGCTATAGGGTTAAAAGGTAGAGAGCCTAACCTCGCAATATAAACTGACATAATAATTTCTATTCACATGTCTCCAAACAGCTCCCGACTGGCATTATCTCCATTTTATAACCGTGGCAGGGACGGCGGAAGTCACCCACCTACGGTCACCCTGTGAGTCAGGAGCAAAGCTGGGAAAAGAAGCCACAGCTCCTCGTGCCAAGTCTGAGGCTCCAACAACCCAACTACAAAGATGAAACCAAGAGAGCAAGAAAAATCCCAGGCTGTGTCTGGAACCAGCTGGTCTTAGTATGAAGCAGCTGCTGCTGTCAGACACAGATTCATTAAATAATATAGAAAGTCTTTCAGCTGAGAAAGGCTGCGGTACCAGCCTATTATCTAATGCATCCCCTATTATCAGGGGACAGTCTCCCTTACCTGCCTAAAATGCAACTTGAGGATCTAACAGGTCATTTCCATTCCTAAACAGCTGAAACCTGCTGGACAAACCACTGCTCTAATCTCTGCAAAGTTTCTGTGCAATGAAGAGTCTTACAAAGCTGCAGGAGTAACTCAGGGAGACTCCCTCACTGGGCAAGTCCAGGAAGATTTATCCAAAACTTGAACACTTCATTTTTTTGCCACATATCCCTGTGTGAAAAATAGATGCATGGCACTGCCAGCAGCACAAGCAGGGGAAGAATCCCGGTTTTCAGCCTTCAGCACAACAGGGCTGTAGAAATAACCATTAGCATGCACTGGTAGCTTTTTACACATACTCACAGACAGCCATGAACACCCTATAAATACGAAGGTGGAGAAATATCTAGCAGCAGCTTCTTGTGTGGCTTACCAATCACTAGCTGTGATGAAGGATAGGAAACAGCTAACTGTCCAATACGCAGCTCCCCTAGGATATCATACTGGCTAAAGATTGACAGAAAAGAACAGAATGGGGAGGTGAATGGAGGGAAAAATCTCATAGGAGGACAAGTCAGAGAAAAGGAAAAATTAAGAGAAAAGAGTGTGTGTTACAGAACACACCCTGATCCCACTGTATTTTTATTTCTCACTGTATTTAGCTCCAAAAGAAAAAACCCAAACTGTTCAAATCTCTTTGCTTTGCAACACTGTTAGAAATAGAGAGGCTTCATTATGGGAATGAAAGCAAGGTTGCCAGTGTGAAAAATCCTAAGCTCTTCTCTCTGCTCAGGGAGGACCATTCAGGTGTACAGGCACCTTCTTGGCACAGAGATACAACATGGCTCACACAAGGGGGGAAAGACAACTGCGTGAAGGGACTTATTGACACTGGTCCACGCAAAGCCTCAAGTCCCACATCTTCAGGGAGGATGAGCTGGGGAAAACCAAATAAACCAAACAGTTCTTTCTTGCCATGGAAATGAGTGCAGGCAGAGCACGTCTGCAGGTGTGTACACAGGATGGCACAGGGAAGGTGACAACTATAAGCCTGGGCTTGTCCTGGAACCCATTCTAGCATGACAAAATGCGTAAATTATGGCCCACAAACTCGCATTCCTGAATAATGCTGCTGATCCAGGTTGGGGTACAATTAGCAAGAGCTGGGTAGCGCTCTCTGGAGGGGTTTGAAAGGAATAGAAGTAGACTGGAGCTCGAAGAAAGGAACAAGAAAAACCCTCCGTAATTATGGACTGGATGTGTCCTCCCTCTTCCCATTCCCTTCACTCCTCTATTTCCCTTCCTCCCCCTCAGCCTTTTTCCTCTCCACCTCCATTCACTGCTTCTGGGCGCCTCTTAGCCCTGGAGTTAAATTAATCAACAGGATTAGGTGGAATCGGCCACAACAAGACCCTCCAGGCTCAGACTGAGCCCTTGATGCTCTACAAGGACCTGCTGCCTTGTCTTGAAGCACCTTGGTGCCGTCTGGAAGGATTGGCAGACAGGACCAGACATGAAAACGCATTCATTAAAGTGGGGATCGGATTTTGTTAGAGGGTAAAGGGGAGCTGAACATTCTCTCCTTCAGTATTTCTCATCTCATTTCCTCTCTCTCTCTCTCTCTTGCTTCCAGCTGCACCATCCTAAAAATTAAATGTGTGTTGGAGGGGAGAGATGAAGATGGGGGGAGGGAATGGTTTTGTGAATGGCTTAGCTATAACTGCACCTTTTGTGCCGCAACTGGCTTTAGCAAACTCACCCAGACGCTGCTGGAGCAACAGCAACGTACCACGAAACCAGATCTGGAAGTGACTGGCTGGGAAGCTAATGCAGCCACAGGGGAACTTGGAGTTAACAGCATGAGAGAAATAAGAAAAATCTCACTTTGAAGGTACCAGCAAGATCTGAGCCACCCTCATGTTACAGCCCCACAGCAGGTCCCCCCTTCTTCACAACGCTCTGCATCCACCAAAGCTACTGTGCTTGGTGGCCCCAGCAGCTACCCCTACGTAAATGTATGTATGCACATTTTTCCAGTCCCATGTGTACCTGAACTTTAGGTGCATAAAATAGTTTCAAGTTATTTTATGCTGGAGGACAATTAAAGAGCCTGTCAGTGACATTGAAAAGGGTAGGCTTCGCTTGCTGCATGATGCTTTTGCTGCCTGATGTTGCCTTAATAAATGGAGCCACGTTGCCACAAGGCAGTGAGAAGGTACCCATCTCACAGGTGAAAATATCTCCCAATTGTGGATACCTTGTCACAAGGGCCTGAAATAATAAGATATATTATAGCCGAGACCTTGCCGTGGACCTCAGCTATAGTACGTCTGTGGAGCAGGACGGGTGGGACTGCACGCGTCGCATTTTCTACTCCCCCAAAAGGATGTGGGATGAACAAGGATCACCAAGATGCAGCCGTTTATTCACAGAGCATGTCCCCTGTGCTGGACCCCACAGTCAATGGCTTCAGAAGCAAGAGCTGAAGCTCTCCCTGACTTCTTAGTGTCTGCCTTTCCCTCTGGCAGAAAGCAAACAAAACCCATCAAAATGCAAACAAGACGATGAAAAGCCTGAGAGGAGGGCGACACAGTGGCAGCATCGCAGGCACAGAATTGTATTGCCTTGATTTTTCTTTCCAACGTGAAAACCAGAACACTCTTTTCTCTCTCTTCTTGGAAAATTATGAAGTCTTGAGTTCACAATGAGAGAGAGGTGCGTGCAGAATAACCCCCGCTCACCTCCAAACCTATTCAACAGCAGGTGGGAGTGCAAAGTGGGACAGAGGTGTTTCAAATTCATCTCTCACCCCCTTCCCCTGTCCAAGCACATTCCCAGACACAAAAAAACAATAATCAACACAGCACATACAATAAAGCTTGGGTTTCCCCCTCCCTCCCCTTTCCAACCTGTAAACTCCCCATGCTCCAGCATTTGCTCGTGCCTGCACAGCTGTATTACAGTTTAACATAGTTTAGAGGGCTGTGGTGTGGAGCAGCGGCAGAAAACGAATCACATAATAGTTGATATGCGTTTTAATCAAGTAATTCAGCCCAAGCAGAATGATAGTGCCTGTTGGTGGGGTGCCCTTGAATACCAAACAGGCCGGGTAGCAGGCGTAGGAAAATGAAAAAGTCATTTACAGCTCAGCTGGGGGCTGCAGTGTTCAGTAAAGCATTAGTGTGGGGGCTTTAGAAGATAAAGGTTCGGGTATTTTTCTTTTTTTTTTTTTTTTCCTTTTTTTTTTTAATTCAGGCACTGAACTGGCCAGCTGTAACCAAACCACAGACTGAGGTAATGTCCATTATAGGCATTACAACTTGGAAATAATACTCACAGTGGAGCTGATGCTCTTGAACAGGGAGGCAGAGACAGTGTGTCTGTCTGTCTGTCTGTCTGGGGGGAATATAGAAAAGGAGGCGGGGACAAAGAGAGGTGTTTCACAGCTGGATAATTCCCTCATCATGTCAAGATCTCTACTGAATGAGCAAGATCATATGCGGAAGGTCAAGCTGTAGGAAGGAGGGAGAAAGGGGAGCTGGAGGTTTAATGGATGAAAAGGGAGCGTATGCAAGAGGTATCCAGGTATACGCACCTCCCCACACATGGGTGATGGGACACACCAGCCAGCAGGGTGACCACCGTGAGAACCACACAACCTGTTCTGGCTTGGAACAAGGGATCTGATGATTTATCCATGTCTGAATCCCAAAGATTCACCCAGGAGGAGCCCCATGTTGACATGTTGGGCTTGAAGACTCAAAGGTGGTGCCACGTGCTAGGTTTTACCTGGTTCTGGCAGTCCTACTTCCCTGAGCACTCACCCAAAATTTACTTTCCTCCCAGTTCTGCCAGAATTTGCCTCCTAACTCATGGATTAGTTTGGGGATTTTAAGAAAACTCTTATTCAGGAGTAACTCACCTAGCACATGACCATGAAATACATATACGTCTCTAAACAAAAGAATATAAACTTCTCTTTGGTTACAGTGACAGTTCGGGATGCACAGCTCAATTTTCCACTATAAAATCCCTACATCTCCTTGAAGGAGTACCTTAGCCTTCTAGACTCAGTTCTAGCCGGGTTCATGGGCACAACTACAAGTGGATGACTACAGGATTTTGGAAGGAAAAATCTAGAAAGCCCCCCTTTTCTCTGGGACAGTTATCCATCACCAAAAGCCTCTTGCCAATATAAGGGCTTGCACTGAGTGAAGACACAGCCAACAGCTCTCCCTGCATTCCTCTCTGTATCAATTGCAGCCATTCCAGGTAACTCTGTTCAGGTTGGGAATGCACCCTTGCCTTGAAGGTGGAAGCTAAACTAGATGAAGGCTTTTCCAAGCCCACAAAGAAGAAGGACTTGCGTCCCTAACCAGATGCTCTTTCATAATCCATGCCACGAGTATAGACCAAGCAAACTCCTTTGCTGATGTACACCAGTACAGTTCTGGCAAAAGCCAAGAAGCTGTACTCATTTATCTTGGTGGAGGGATCTGGCCCCAGAGGGTCCATCTACTCTGCATGTGAAAGTAGTAAGAGACATCAGGGCCCCAGCAAATCCTACTGCAAATCAGGGTCTGGCAGTGTAGGTACCAGCTGCAGTGCCCCCACGCAAAGACACATGGTCACAAAACCCACAACATATTATATTCTGTTCCTTGTGAGTAGTGAACAAAACCAAATCATCCCGGACATTTGGAGGAAGATAGGGAGGGAGGGAGGGCAAAAGACAGCCTATGTCTCCAACAGCCTTTGTTAATTCCCAGCACTGGCCTGAACATAAACAGATGGAATATCCATCAACTCCAGTCGTCTTTTCTTTTCTTTCAACTTTTTTCTAGTTCTCGCCTCCCTGCCCCCTCCACCCCTAACACTCTTTCTTCTGGCTTTTGTTTGGC
>NW_009260790.1:2962564-2976537 GCF_000687185.1 Egretta garzetta
CTCTTTCTTCTGGCTTTTGTTTGGCCTTTTAAAGAACCCCGAGGTAATGAGGCCTGCCCCAACTCCCCAGCACATCTGTGAAGTCCATAAAAGGCCCCTTTTTCACTTCAATATTCATAGCCGCGTGCTTGTGGCAGGCGCAGGATCCAGCGGAGGGCTGCACGAGAGGGACTGCAGGGGCTTGAGACGATGTAGTTAAGAGAGGCATCAATAGTGTTCCCAAAATTGGGAAGCAAAGGGAGACCAGCTGGGATACAGGGCGAATAAAGAGGCAGGGAGAAGAAAAGGTCTGCTCACTTTCTCTAGAGTTTTCCCTTTTTTGCTTTCTTCCCTTTTCAGCTTCATCTCTCCAGTTCCCTTAAAATAGGGACCCACTCAAGGGTCTGAGCTGCACAGGAGAACTGGGCATAGGTACCCAGGGTGCTGGAAGTCTGCTAGCACTGAGGATGGGAGATCTGATCCTTTGATAACCACCTTGACTGAAAAAGCAGACAAACCCAAGACAGATTACCTGGCCTGCAGCCTTTACCCCAGCAAGAAGGACTAGTGTGTATATGGTACCTGGGGTTGAAAAAACGGTAGGTGACTGACCAAAGGGTAAAATTAAATGTATGTGGTACTCTGTGTTTTGTGTCAGCACTCTTCCTGGCCAGAGGTACTTAGCGCTCGCCTGGGGCAGCAACACGTCATGGCCCCAAGTCAGCATGCAGCCTTTCACCCCGGTGCTCAGCTTGAGTCCCTGACTCTCACCCACTGAGTTCATGCCGTGTCTCGACAGGGTTGAAGCTCCAGCTGGGGGGCAAGGAGACGCAAGGAAACCCCGGTGATGCCCAGCTCGCTGTAATCCCACTCTTTGTGCTCCAGCCATGCCCCTTTTCCCCCCACAGCATGCATACATAACATCACAGCCGCTACAGTAAGGGGGTGAACTTCCAAGAGCCCGTTACACCAGTTTGCCTCCTCATTCTGAGCACAATACAATATCTAACCACTCCCCACATGCGTTACGACCACCCTCCAAGGGTGCCTGGAGGTACAAATACCATAATAGAAAAAGACACTGTACTATTCAAACACCTTTGTGAAAATAACACTCAGATCCACAGGAGACAGACTCAGAGCTGACCCCAGCCAGATGACAGGCATCTCTGGACGGTTTTGCCCTCATAACTCGGTGCTCATCTTGAAAAACCTGTGTTGTTCTATGCCAGCCCCAGTCCCCCATCCTTAAGCTACTCTAGTACTTTTTACTTAATAATTTTCTCAAAGCTGACTGAGCAAGAAGCACCACAGGGTGATACCTAAGCAAGCGTTACCTTTTGCCAGCTCTGGGCTGGAATCCACTTGGTGTAGCGTGTTCATCAGCACGCCACGTACGCACAGACATGCCATCTCAGATGTCTAGCATCCTAGCGAGGCGCACAAGTCCAGGTTTCACAATTTCTTGTCTGTGACAACCTCTGCTCCCCCTGGCTTTGTCCCAGCACAGCTCTGCTCATGTACTTGAAGTGCTGCCACCCCTCCTGTCCCAGTTCTGGGCCCCACATGCTCTGCCAGCACATCTCAATCTTGGCCGATAGCTGCCTTGCTATCGTACCCTGGGGTCCCTGCACAGCTCTATCATTGCTCCTCCATCCCAATTTGCAACACCCTCTTTTATTTTCATCCTAAACCCCTATATAGCTCTGCCAACAGCCCTTAATCTTGTCCTGTAGTTCCTCTGCTGTTCCAGCCCTGGGCCTCCCTGGCTGGATACATCAAGTTAAAGACCTTTCAATATAAGACTCTTTCAGGAAAGATAAACAAATTTAACCTCATAAACCTTTCCCAATCCTGAAAAACCAGCCCGTGAGAATGAGGCACCAGAGACCACTTAACCACACATGAGAAACACATTCTTCCTGCTGTTTGCAAGCCCTGCTTCATTTATCTGAATGTCAGACCGACCGCCTGAAGCCAAGAGGTGTGCGAGAGTGGGCACGAGCAACCACTTTGCTTCCTTTACTTTGTCCTCTACCGTGTCTGTGAAAACAGAGGGATGCAGCAAAAGGCGTTAAGGCTGTCATCCTTGGAGAACGTCTGATTCTTTTGCCCATCTCCTGCTTCCTTCCCTTTCCTGTGTCCTTATGCTTTTTTATTTACATATACACACACTATATATATACACATACATATGTGCGCATATACATACATCCTCTCTTGCTTCACTGCTATTTCCACTTGCTTTCCTATTCTCTCTACCACACTTCTGCCGGCTCCTCCGTCTTTACGCTCCTCCCCTGCCTACTTTTCTCCCAACACACACAAACACTCCCAGCTTTACATTAGTTTCAGCCCACAGAGAAAACACCAAAGTACGCGACTGTAAAGAACTCCAGGAGAAAAGGACCTGCAAGCAAAGCGTGCCCCTCGTCAAGTTGGCCAACAGCAACTCTGGCTGCCGCTGAAAATGTGTTGAGAAGCTGGACTGTGACATTCGCCTGCAATTGAACCCCTCTGCTTGTCTCTGCTGCTCTCTGCTAGCCGAGCCGGGAGAAGAAAGAGAAGAAAGAAAAGTATAGGGAGGAGAGAATGCAAGTGACAGAAAGAAGGATTGAATGAAGGAGTGAAAAGAAAGAAAGATATCCCTGCGCCGCTTGGTCCTTTATCAGCCCTGTCATCTGGTGCAGGGCCCTGTTCGCATTGTCTCACCTTGGACAAAACAAAAAGGCGTTTTTGTGCAGATTCCTTTAGAGCTGCCAGAGCCCGCACCTTAGGGGGTCGCTAAAGGCTGAATGTGCAGCTGACAGCCCTGCGCAGCCCGATGTGATATCAATAAACTCCGACACGTCAACTCTTCAGCACAGCTCATGTGGAAGGTACGGCTTGAATATTAAAACCTCCAGCGGCCGGGAAATAAGCTTGGGGTGGAGAGGGGGGAGGAGGTGGCTCAGAGCAAGACGAGGTCGACGAGCAAGGGGGCTGCGCTAGCACAAGCTAGGGGCAAGGCAGCCAAAAAAAGAGACACCATTACAGATTTGCTACCTGCTGTCTCAGTAACTGTTCAGTCTTTGTGCTTTTATTCTTGACCACCAGCAAGGACAAGAGCCATAGAGGCTTGTATGACGGCTTCCACTACAGGTCCTGGGACAGGGCTTCTCCTCGAGAACCAAACTGGACAGGTGCCCAACAGCCAAACCAGAACCTGCGCTCACCTGCTCAATACTACATCCTGCTCGGCAGACATTTGCTTCAGGCCAGGCGTAGTGTATACACAAGTGAATAAATACACCACCTCTTCACACACTGCTGTTTATTATACGATGGTGCTCAAAGGCATCAGAGCCTCAGCTGTGCTGCCAGCAAAACTCCCAGTCCAGACTGACAAAGCCAGGCAACAGAAGTGCCTGTTTTGCTGATGGGAGACAGAAGCCCAGTAGCAATTTTTTTGCCACTTCTGACACTGCAGCAGGATGCTTTCCCTGAAGAGTAGGCACAGCATCGTGACAGAAGTACCGGTGAACTTCATGCCTGTTAGCACTGGCTACAAAACGTTTTCCTCTGCTGACCCTTTCCATCACTAGGTTCCAGAGTGAACACATCCAGTTGAAATAAAAGAGGCAGCTCACTCCATAAGAACTGAACTGCCTTAAGCTGAGAGCCAAGCTAGGCTCTCTGAAGGCTACATGATGTCCACAGCCTCCATTTCCACTCAGATCACAGCTCTGAAGTTGCGGGGTTTTTTTGTGGTAAAGGTTAGAACATATTTTGCCCAAATTAAATATTTGGAGTGTCAGATGCCAATTCCTCCCCAGGGGTTGGGGGGGAGGCCAATCCCACCACCAGAGCAGAGCAGTGCTGAACATGTCCTTTAGCCCTGATGAGGGCAGGACACAACCGTCCTGTGAGGCCACAATCAAGACCAAAGCTTCAAAGTGTCCAGCCCTACAGAGGAGTTTTTTCAAGAGGTAAATAGCTATATATGCAGGATATTCTGTGGGTTTTATCTGCCAAGTACTTCTCAGGGTACATGACTTCATTCTTCAGGTATTTTAAAATGTAACAAGGGATCTTTTGGGAGCTTGCGGTGATCTCTCTTCCTCTTGGATTGTGATCCTGTGAGGCAACTGTGCCCTGACAGACACACAGCATAAGCTTTCACAACTACTTCTTGCTTAGGAATTCAAGATGAGGAGCAAAGTCAAAAACATTTCCCACCATCATTAAACCAGAAGGACGTATGCAGCAGAGCTCTGCTCTCTTACCAGATGGAGAGACTGAATATGTGCAGAACGTCAGTCACAGATAGGAACACGTATTTCTGCCACTAGATCTATTTTGGTTAGAACCGTGCAGATCTTCAGTTTTCCAGTTTGACAGTCAAGCTCCCCAAATGCAGGGAGGTGAGATTATTTCAGGATAGTCTTAAATAATTTCTGTTTGGCTGAGCTCTTTGGTTTTGGTCTTTTTTTTTAAATAAAGAATCAAAAGATTTTAATCTAAGGTAATAGAAACATTTCAGCTGACCTGAAATGAAAAATCTTGCTTTGTTTTCAAAGTATTCGATTAGATTTTTTTTTCATTAAGAAATAGCTTCATTTCAACATGAAGCTATGATTTGAGAAGACACTGAAAAGCCCTTGGATTTTTATGATTCCCCTCCCACATGTGGCCAATGGCTCTGGGATCTTTGCAGTGGCCTCTGGTCTTGCTTTGGTTCAGTTTTCACTGTGTGCCCTTTGCAAGTCACAAATCAAGACAGCCAGGAGCTGGTACTGTGTTATTTAGAGACGTCAGGTCTCTAACATCAAACTGTTGGTTCCCCCATGACTACTACTGTGCAAAAAAGAGAGGATATGTGTACCTGGCTCTCTGACCTGTACAGACACATGCAGTCTTTTGTGGCATGAGCGAATTTCTGGCGGTCAAGCCAGCAAAGTGGTGGGCACATGGAATACATCTCATGAGCTACACGTAAGACTGGTACTAGCAGCTAACAAAAACAAATTCTGAGCAAAATCAGATAATAAAATAGATATTAACAATTCTCACTCAAAAAAAAAAAAAAAAAGTCAGAAACCTACTTGAAAACCAAGCAGTGAAGGTGAAGTGTTACCAGAAGAAAATTCTCCCCCTCAGCTTGAACAGACAGAGCAAGTGCACAAAGTGTCACAGTAAAAATATTTTTCCAGCTACTGGTGAGCCCACGAGAATCACCCACCCTTCAAGGGGCCCGGTAATATGTAAGTTAGTTCCACGCCATGTACAGTTTTGAAAGCTGAGCACTGACCATGCAAAAGCCTAACCCCTTTCATCCACCCCTTCTTCCCAACCAAATTTTACAGACCAGAGAAAATTAGCTGGAATGTTTAATGAACCTTTTGATATTCATACTTCTTCAGCTGGTAAATAATTTCATTCTGCACGCTGAGGACATTCAGGGTGCAAGCATGGAGATTTTCCTCTTGGGATAGGGTAAGTTGGCTTAGCTAAATTAAGAAATTACCTCCCCCTGAAATTTGAAACACTTCAAAAATGCAGTTGTCTGAATTGTCCAGATTCTCTGTGTTTCAGACTGTGAAACAGTATTAACTGTTATTTGTATTCCTGTAGTTCCTACAGCCCATAACTAGAGTTAGGCAGGGGGGTTGCACTGTACCAAAGCAAACATGGAGGAATGATGGCAGGAGGACAAGATGAAGGAACTAGATGGTGGAAATGCATTTTTACGTGTCTGAGTCAATACTGTAAATAAAATCTGGATGTCATGGCTCCCAGGTGGCTCCTGGATCCACTGGCTGATCCTTTTTAGATTACAATGCCCCCCCAAAAATTCATGACTTGGTCTGATTCCTTGCACCTTGCCAGATGTGCTGCATAACTCCTGTATCAAGGCCCAAATTGCTGGTTAGGTGAAAGCATACCTTTTTGCAAGACATCACTCCGCTGAATATCACCTGCAGCTCTAACACATTACTCAAGTAATTGATTAGCCTGCCCTTCTTACTTCAACACTTTCCTCCATGCCTAAAGATTCCCATTTCATGCTTCAAAAATCCCAGAGAGAACAAGCTCTTGGGTTGCACGAGTTTGCTGGACAACCCCAGAGCTGTTAGCAGCAGTAGCAAGGCAGACCCCTCCACTAACCAGCAAGCAGAGCATTCACACACCAACTAGGAAATCCAAGAGGTCAGCAAAGGTTTGAAATCAAAATATACCCTTTGAAAACCAGGGTGTTTATTTGTTTGAGTGAATGTTTTCTAAGCAGCAGAACAGACAAGCCAAGGTAAGAACAACTTTCTCCACAATGCAAAATTAACTATGCACGAGGACAGTTAGAAGAGGAACCAACAGACCTAGACTGGAAGCCTCAGGAAAACACAAGCCGAAGAGCTAGACCATACTCCCTGGATATTAATTTTAAAACCCTGGGTGCGCTGTGGTTTCGGCGGAGAGAAACCCCACCGGGATATTCAAGCACCAGGCTCCAATGGCAGAGCGGGAGCCGAGCCCGTTCTGGGAATGGCAGGGCTGCCCCAGGTCACGTAGCCACCGCTCTACTCCCCACTGCGAGGGGCCCCAGCGCTGGATATTTGCAACCGGCTTTAGCGTCACAGTGGGAGCTGGAGAGGACTTACCAGCCCTTTGTGATGGATACGCTTTTCGGTCCAATGCTGCCAGCGCTATCGCTATTAGAAATGCCACCAGAATACAGGATAGATTTTCCACTCCCTTCTCATCCATTATCTTATCTGTCTGTATTGTCCCCTGTTTGGTATTGGGCTCGGGGACAGCTGACACACACAGACACAACTCAAGAAGTCCCAGCAAGCCTTGAACCTCATCGCCTGGGCCACAACTGGGTCTTTTAAAGGCACTCTTTGCACACTGTGTCTCTGCAATCTGCGCAAGATGCTGATATTTCTGGGAAAAACTTCTGAAGTGCGGCGAATGCCCTGCACCTACTTAGTATTAGGTGGAGCACCCATCTCAAACCAGCAGAAACTGAGTACTCCCTTTGTACCTACAAACAATCTTCCCCTCCCATTGATTATTAAAGATTTTGCTTCGCACTGCTGACTCCATGGGGGCTTTGTCATGGTAGATGCTGTACAGAGCCATGACATCACGTGGTACCTGGTCCACAAGTGAATACCAGCAAAATCCAGTGTATATATGTTTCGACAGCTGGGTCCTAACAACCGCCCATAGTCAGTCCTAGAAAACCTGTAGGAACGGCACAGATTTGTCTTAACTAGAAGCACAATCTAGCAGTTATATTATTTTAAGTTCTTGCAAAATTTCCCTTGGATCAATTTCATTCCTAAAGGACAGAAGAGTTTCTCTCCCAAAGACTTAAATTTCCATCAAAAACATGTACAAACTTGGAGGTGCATATTTTTTATATTAAAAAAACTAGCAGTATTTATAAAAATAAGAATTTTTAGGCACAGAAATAATGAAATTTAGATTTAAAATATATTCTTAGTCCTTAGCAATGCTACATTAAAATAATTCCTTATAATCTGTTATCAATTTTTACAAAACCTTACTTACTTTCTTTAAATTTTAATCCATTCTAAACACAAGGACTTCAAAGTTTTTGTTGATGGTACTCAAGATATTTCCCAAACCTGCACAATGTCACCCTCTGCTGACGCATTCAAATAGAAGTTTTTATAACAAAAGAGATAAATGGTCAATTTAATCCAGTATTCTGCCCCTGACTGCTCCCAATGCTGGATGCCTCCTGATGGAGACCTAGGCTACTCTGTGATTATCTCCTGCACCATTACTTCTGTTGAGTGAAAGGTAATCTTCCCAGCGGCAATTAATTTACCGCTGACTTGTGCAAAAACTTGGATTGCTTTTTTCTTTAAAAATAGTTATTCAGTACGTAAGATCAAATTGGGGTAGTAAGTTCAACTGGGACAACTTGACCCTGAAAGCTTGGGCTGGAAAGAGTCTTGTAAGAACCACAGAGAAATCAACATTTGAAAGACACTTAGATAAATAAAGAGAGGGGGAACCCACAAACACTTCATTACTTGCCAGCAAAATTCTGCTATGAAAAGTGAAAGTCTGAAAGGAATTAGAGGCTCTCTAAATAAGGTCATGAATAACTATTAGAAAAGCTTTTGTATTCATGAGACAAGGCCCAAGTCCCCTTGCTGATCTTCTCCCCTCCTCGGCTCACTGTGCAGAGGTGCTCACTTAATTAACAGTTTTGTCTTTTGACACACATAAAAAAGCACGGATTTAGCACTGCTCTCTCAAACACTTCCCAAGTCTTGTTCCATAACTTTTGAGATTAAAATTATACTGAAATGCTTTCATCTGGCACTTACTGGGTTCAAATGGCCAGGTAAATTTAAACAGAGCAATATATATGGCTTACTAGAAAGAAACACACCTCAATAAAGGTGGCAAAAAGCATGGTAAAGGCTGACAAGCTATATACCAATAATATATGGACTTTCTTATATGCTCACATATTAAGTGCACGATACCTAAAAATCCAGGAGACATGGAGAACAGAAACAGGACTGGGGTAAGTTACAATAGGGACAAATATAAATTACAGGCATGCGAATGAAATTGTGCCTCTGAGGTTCTTTGTGACTTCCAAGTGCCATTGACAGAGGCATTTATAGCACTCATCTCGTGTCCTGTCAGTGCTGAGCCAGTGGGCTCTGTGCTGACGTAACAAAGAAGTGGGATTTATCCTAATAGATGTTCTGGAGTTAGAAAACCTTGCTCCAAGGTAGCTGTCACTTATCAGGTGTGCAGTGAATATAGGCAGAAACAAAGATACAGGGGACTACATGCCTGGTGGGTTGACAAACGAAGGGTGAGTTTGCTTCTTAACCTAAAAATTGTTGCTAGATGGGGAAGAGAAAAAACAGGTATGACTGAAGGCAAGAAGTGTACTTTCATCAGTATGCGAGTACCTCGAAATAAAACAGGAGGAGGGAAAAAAAAAAAAAAAAAAAAAGAGAGAGAGAAGTCTGGAAGTCCTTCGGGATGAGATCATCTGTCACCACAGGCCAGCAGCGCTGTCATGAAATAAATAAATGGTCTGGATTGTCTTCAAGGGTGACTACAAGTCAGTGACATTGATCCACATGTCCATCTGGATGGAAACTTGTTTGTGGGCAGACCCTTCACTCAGTGAAAAGTGCCTCCTATGGCTCCTGCCCATCATCGTTCTCTCCCCAAGTCAGGGATAATGAAGTTACAGAGCTCACTAAGAAGGCAAGGAGTTGGGTTTTTTTCCCCCCTAACCCTTCAGCTTCCTCTGAAACAAACCCAACAACAACTCAGCTGGTCTTCCTCTATTATTTTTGTTGGAGGGACTCCCCCAGCCCCTCCCTCCCTACAGATCTGCTGCTAATAAGAGTCGTGTAAGTTTGTTGTACACCTGCCAAATTTGGGGATGGGACCAGAAGCCAACTCGCACGGTTGTTGTTTTTCCTGGATGAGAGAGCCTGCAAGAGCTGGCAGGAGCATGGCAGTACCTGAATGCTGGGGCTGGAAAACATGGCAGTAACCGCCCTGCACCCCACCACCATGGTAGGAGAGGGAGTGGGAATAAAAGGAATGGAGAAAAAGGATGGAAGAGCATGTGAGTATTAGCATTTAGTGAGGAATGCCCTTGGAAAGTATTAAAAAGCAAACCCAGCTCTTGTCATGTACTTTGTAGAGAAAAGCAGACTGAACCCAATGCAGTATTTACTGTGCACTGCTTTTATTGCAAAGCACAGGCATTTGGCTATGGTAGTGCCTGGGGCTGTACAGATATATGAGCAGCACAGCACACGAAGGGAAAGAAAGCCCAGAAAGGGCTAAACTAACACACCAGCCAACTCAGACACCTCCGGCAGACAGCAATTTCAGCACAGGCTGCAAGAAGGGCTCTGACCTTGCCGAGGCTGTAGCAGGTTGCTTGGACCCCACAGGCTGCTGGAGTAGCACCATGCTGCATCTGGCTGCCTGTCCTGAGCGCTGGACCACACCGTGTGGGCTGACCGCAGAGAGGCTGCTCCGATGACTCACGACACCACAGCCGCCCCTGACAGGCCAGCCATGGCTGCCCCGACTAACTGCCCGTGCCAGCGCTGCCCTGACTGGCTATCTGCCCACATTAGGGCTTTCTTGACTGATTAATTGCCCAAATCGGAGCTGACTGACCCTGCCACAACCACTCTGCTGGACAGACTGACTAACTGCCAGACCACCACCTACCAAGCCCAACAAGCAGAGTACAGCCATCAGCCCACAGCTGTGCCCCAACTGCCTCTTGTAAGCAGCCCAGGTCCCCTCAGGTGAGGGCATGTCCTCCTATTGGCTCCCTGCCCCATAATCCCGCCCCTTGTGGGCAGCCCAGCCAATCAGCACTGGGCAGGCAGCTGGGTGTGGTGGAAGGTGCCAGAAGCAGGGAGGTACCTCAGGTGCCCCGTGGTGCCTGTGGGGGCTTGGTGGCTGTTCCTCAGGGACTCAATGCCCATGGTGGCCTGAAGAAGGGCTGAGGGAGTAGAAGGAACTCCCATTTTCCCTCAGCTGACAGAAGGCAGGGCCCTGCCTTAGCTTCCCTCCAGCCTGAAGGCAGAAAGGGGTTGGGAGCACCTGAGGCATCCATTTGCTGTGAGGGAGCGGAGGGCGGCTGTGCATGCAGGCCCCTCAGCGTACCTGACCTGGAGGGTGATGACGAAGGGGCCACAGCATATTGATTATATCCACGTTCTAGCATCATACATGTGCTGTTTCACTGAGAGGGAAGTTTGGCTTGAGTGCATAAACCGTGCCCTCAGGGCTGCTGCTGACATCGCGGTGTGATCGGAGAAGCGCGGGCAGCCATGAGCTGATGGTGGCTTGAGGGGGGGCACACCAGGTGAAGAAACAGGGTGGGAAGAGTTTTGGGGGAAAGGCAGTTTAAGGGATCAGTGTCTGAGATTTGGGAAATGGTTCACAAGGGGTGAAAGAAACAGGAGAGGAGAGGCTGGGGGGTACAGGCAGCAAGGACGGGCAGTTATAATCAGGGTAGATTACACAGGTCCTTATGCAGAAAGAGCAGGATTTGGATGTCTCCCTGAAGAGAGAGAGAGGCTCGCACAAGGGCTTGAGGAGAAGATGGATTTTAGCAGAATAACTCTGAATAACCAAGAAGCTGGGGAGGAAGAAACTCAACAGAAAAAAAGAAAAATACTTAGTAGGTCATCTCCTGCACATGTCAGTCAGCACAAGGCTGTTCGTGCCAGTAGGAATTTTTCCTCCCAAAGACGATAGTTCAGTTTAAGTCCCAGCGCTTTCTCTAGTGTCCAAATGCCACAAGAGAGGGAAATCCGGGCAGTCCAACTTCACTAACTGCTAAGTCCTAAAATCTTTTTTTTTTTTTTTTTTCCCCTGTCCCTTTTCAGACAAAACTCCTTCTAAAGTTGAGTGGACCAAATACGAGGGCATTTACTCGAAGCTCAATTCAGATGTCACCGGGGGTAAATCTCCATCATGCCAGCTGGCGCTTGCTTGAGTGAGCAGTCATTACTTTCTAAGTCAGCCGCCCAGTAAAACCTGAGCCAGGCACGCAGGAGGTGGAGTGGTAAAGTTGTGAGCCTGATATTGAGGGAGATGGGGTTCGGAGTATCATAGATTTTTATTTAATTAAAGATGTACTGGCTAGCGTCTGTGTTTGCAAGTGTAGATTGCAGCACATTCCCCAGGGAAAAGCAGTTTGCAGACATGCTGGTAATAAGGCCAGGCAAGCAGCTTTCTCCATAAATTGTACCAACTAAGACAACTCAGTTCGTGTCACAGCATCCCGATCTGGTCCATTGAGTTGTCTGTGGAGAGCTTTAATCGTAATTTACAGAGGCTAAGTGCCTAATCGTGGACCGGTTTAAAAATCACAGGCTCTCTTGAAATTAGCGGTCCGCTGGTTTAGAATGGTTAAAAATATGTCTTGCAGGCTGCAAGAAACTGAGTGAGATGTCCTTGATCTTTTTTTTTATTTCACTCTGCAGGCAGGACCTCGTGGTTATTTCTTCCAGCTTAAACAGTATAGGACGCATTAAAACAGAACAAAGCAAAAAAGCCCGAACTGAAAACCTCGATGGTAGGAGGGGGCGAAAAGTTAGCGAAAACTCAATGAAGGCAACAGCCGTTTCTTCCCGCCTCAGGTCTGATTCAATCAGGTCTTTCAAAAGAAACTCCTGTCACCACAAACCGCCTTTTCATGCCAGAGTCCTCGCCCCATCCCAGCGACTTCCAACAGCACCGATCAATCTCTGAGCGACACCCTGCTCCCCCCGCTCCCAGCTGCCTCCAGCCACCGCCGTTCCCAAGCAAAAGGCAGCTTCACCCAGGAAGGTGGTGGAAAAAATGTGGACAAATTTCTGATTTGCAACACTCTGGGAATGGGTTTATTGCCATTGTTTGAGTGCAAATGTATAAATAAAGCAAAACGAAGATTCCAGGGTGAGTCCGATGAAAAGCAGAAAACAAGAAATTTTATGGCCATAAGTGGCGTGGGCTAATGGTGATTTTTGAGGCACTGGACCATGGTAGTTACTTAGCTAAATGATTGCTGTGAAACCGGGCAAGAGGCTTATTTCTTAATTACTGTTACATATTATGTCAAGCTGACACTTCAAGGCATGCTCGGGCACTGATAAAGTTAGCCAAAAAAAAAAAAAAAACCCAAACAACCCAACCCAAACACCCTTACCATCTGAGAGGCTGTTTTTAAAGCATGTCCCTTGGGGATCATGGCTGGCGCTGGGAAAAGGCAAGGCTGGCCCCCAAAAAGGGGTGCAGCGGGCTCACGCTCTCCTTACCTCGATCCGTAGGGTAAGGGCAGGAGTGGATAAATCTCTGGGAAGCTTGGCAGCCTTTCAGCTGGCTGAGCTGGAAAGCTATGGGGGCCTGGAAGGAGCCAAGAGGACCGGTGGCACTGGGACAGAGGAAGGGGACAGTCCCTGCTGTCCGGCTGTTTGGAAAGAGCAAGAGCCAGATTTTCCTCTTGGCCGCATGGAGCCAGCCCACCGTTTTTGGAGCCTGGGCGCTCTAACCGGGAATGTAATTCAGCCCCGAAGAGGGAGACGCATGGGATAGACCGTGGAGTAAGGCACAGCAGCGTATTGTCTCGTCTCAGTGCATCTGCCTCGGCTTATGCGCAAAGCTCTCCAGAGCCTTACCAGGACGGCGACCCCCTCCCCCCCCTGCAGGTCCAGGTATTTGGATTTGGTTTCCCTGGGGCCACCTCTTGGCTGCTGTGCCCTGAGAGCAGTCGCTGGCAACTGCTTCTCTTTTGATTGCTTTGCCCTGATATAATGTCATGGATAATGTGGGGTACGAGCAATCAAGCTGCTAATTCCCTACTCCCAGATTGATCTATCTAGCCATCGTCAATTATATTATACATATGCTTTGGCCATGTATAGCCCATAATAAAAAATCTCACTTGGAGGTAGCTTAAATTTACAGTTCCTTCTATATCCCATAGGCTTACAGTCCCACAGGCTGCAGTTCTGTTACTTTACAAAATACATATATAAGTATAGAGTCCCCAGAACACCGTTCTCTCCCTTGCTCTTTGCCCGGTGCACCAGGAGGTGTATAAATCTTCGAGATGATGGTTTCTGCACTAAAATCTCGGTGTATTTTCTTCCCAGTCTAAACCAGTGCACTCTGGGAGAAGAGAGAGAAATTACACATTCTCAATGCCTCGAAATAATCAGCTCATCACTGGCATGAGTTGGATATAAAAAAACCGCTGAGAATATCGAGCTAGGAGAGATGGACAGAGCAGCATCACAGTCCTGCATGACCCCTGGTTTTAATTTGATTTAATCAGCCAAACCAACACCTCTATCTCCACGTGACCCTTTGATTTGTGGCATGCAAAATCCAGGTACCAGATTTACAGCTAGGTCAGTTTTACCCTATGTAAGCTGATTATACCTTACATTTAAAAAAACCCCAAACCAACAACAAACCTC
>NW_009260790.1:2976585-2983199 GCF_000687185.1 Egretta garzetta
AACTGTGTAACTGCAACAAGTAAGCTCGTCCTGAGCTGTTTAATGTATGTTTTGTGAGCAGAAAATTCTCCCCCCTGAAAAAAAAAGAACGGAAAATGAAAAGTCCTCGCTGAGACTCCTTCTCAGACTGAGGAACTTCATTCCCTTGTAGTTTCTGTCCTCAAAACTCCTCTGAACAAATGTAATTATTTGTAAATCGCGGGGCTTGCTTTGCAGCTAGCTGGCCGTGCTCCCGAAAATGCATTGGTTGCCCATTGATGTTGGAGAACAAATAAGGGCACTCTTTCAAAACTTTGGGAAAAGGAAAAAAAAAAAAAAAAAGAATACAAAAAGTCAGGCTGCTTTTTTTTCTTTTCCTTTCAGCTCTTTGGAATAATTTGCCTTCAAGAGCCCTGGATTTGCTCCAGTATTTTTGAGGTAGGAAACATGCAGAGGTTTAATTCTTTATTGACTCCATCAGGTTCAGGTTACTTGTTGGGGTATAAAATTATAAACAAATGGACGGCATTTACATTTCTGAAGTGTTTCCAGTCCCCTCACTCTCTCGCCCCTCAGAAAGGTACATCATAAGCGGTGCCGCCCGGGTAAAGGGAGCCAGGTGGCTTCACCAGTAAACAAGACATCCTTTCTACCCTCTTCCTAGTGGGCTGCTCTCTCCCTCGGGTCCCTGGCTCGAGTCCAAACTGAAATCCTACGTGCACCGAGTAGGTCAGCCTCAGCTGAGCCCCGAGGAAATCAGACGTGTGTCCCAAACCCAGAGGTCTGAGCCGTTAAAATTTTCTAGTCCTGGTAATGTGGAGAATAAGCTAGAAGTTGCCTGTGAGCAGCTCACCCTGAATTGGGATCAAAGAGAAGGAGTCAAAGAAATGGGACAGGAATATGCCCAGTAATTTTTACTGCAGCTCCCTTAGCTACTGCCACTGCATTTTCTGGGGGAACATTGATTCGGACCAGCCTGGCAAACGGCCCCAGAGGTGTTTTCTCCCTCCATTGAAAAGAATTGCCATCGCTCACTCTGCTGTCATATTTGTGACTGGGAAGTGAGGAAATGGAAATTGTAAAGTTGCACAACTCTAATTGAGGCTTACGGTTCCCGGAGAGAGGAGGGACAAAGTGACACCGGCGCCACCGATGTCACTTTTTGTTCTAATGCGTTTCAAGTAGACAATCCTGCCCAACCCTCCAAGCCCCCCGCAAAGATCAGAGGCTTGAATGGCAAGAGCACACAGGCAACTGGAGGGAACGCTGGAATCAAAGCCAGCCAAGCCCAGTACAAATCACCGACAGCCCGAGTTTTCCCTCGATATCACCGTTTGTCATTAGTAGTCAGAAGCGCGGCACTTCGCACAATGACATATAACCTTGATCACAAAATGGTAACGATGCCGCTTCACAATTAATATCAACATGCTCTTTGCACATCACTTGCACAAAGGCAGTGTAAGTTGGGCTCATTTGATGATCCCAGCTGTTGTGTAACTCGTGCAAGAAGCAAGAAGAGGAGTCTGACTACAACAGGGCAGTTTTCCATGAGGCAGACTCGTAACTATCCAAAATGACAACAGCCCTAAGTCTACTAAAGGAGACTTAAGGGACCAATAATTATTAAAAACTATCTCACTGGAGCCTTGACAGGTACCAAATCTTCGCTGTTTCTGAGACATGGTGAAGAAGTGCTAGGCAGGAGTTGGTTCACATTCACCTACTGAATTATTAACAGCAGCTCCTGCAGCACTTCAATGTTTCTTAGACATCTTCCAGCTTCAGGAGATGTTTAGCTAAACTGAGCAGCAGTGGAATGTGTTATTGTGGCAAGAATGAGACAGTTTGGTCGTTTTGCTTCCCCGTTACACTAGGCGCTGTACAAATGCACAGTAAGAGACTACCCTTGGTCAGATGAGACAGAGGTGGGAACAGAAACAGAGCCATGGAGAGGTGAAGCGGCTTGGTCAAAGGCAAAGTGATCCAGTGGCAAAGCCAGATTTTTAAAGTCTTCAGAGCCGCAGCTCAGTTCCGTATCCATCAGGCAAAACCTAGAGCACATAGGAAGCAGAGCCAGGTTGCATGTTTGTAGATTAACTAACTTGGTGGTGGTGAAATAAAAATCAGATTTTTTTAAAAAAAAACAATGCCTAGAGTTAACAGCTGAAGCTCCTTATTCAGTGCAAGCTAAAGTAGGTCTGTCAGTTTTACTGGTTTATGGCAGAATCTCTCCCTTAAACCTTGTGTGTGAGCACAACTCTGCTATAATGAGTCTGTAAGGAGATCCCACACCCTGCAGAATGCTACTGCTAATGGAGCTAATGATCCTTTTTTCAGCTCTTCACTTTTATAGGAAGAGATAGTGGAAGTATCTTCTTAACCATGTCTGTGTTCCATACCGTGAGGCTACTCGCGTGTATAAAGTTAAATATGGACCTAAGTAATTGCAGATTTGGGACATGAGACAACAAGGACCAAATTTTCAGTGGCTAGGCCTAGGCCTCCAAAACTGCATGCCTTAAATTGGAAGATGTGGTTATGAATGATCACGTTTTCATATGCCCCAAAGCTCTGAAATACATACAAACGTATTTTGCATGCACCAACCTAAGTTCGGAGCAATGAAACCCAGACCAAAAATGTATGGATAGAAGGCGGGGGGAGTAACTGATCCCTCCTCTGATCCAAATGAGGAATCTCCTATTTTCCTGTTTTCCTTGCACGTAAGGAACATATTTCTAGATCGGTCCTCATGTGATTTCTTAGATGTATCATCATGGACAATTCTTAACAATGCAATTGGGCAGAGAGGGGAATCATTTGCCAAATAATCCAGATGCTACACCTAGAAGTGTATTAAAAAATAGGAGATGCCGAGCTTGTGGATCACAGCCCTCAAATACCAAAAGCCCCTCCTCAAATCCACCATCAGCGATCTACTCAATTCACAAAACTCCGTGAAGTGAAGCCCTTTTACATTATTTGAGAATTTGACCCAGTGAGTGGGCTGAGCCTCAGCACGGCAATGATTTGTGAAGATGGCGGAGGCTGTGATGGAGCGGGGAATCCCACGAGACACAGATTCAGTTCCTCCTTTAACTCTGAGCTCCCAATGGGACATGAAGTGACGTACCTATCTAGCCTGTGCTTTAATTTCCTTACCTATAAAAATACCGATCATATTGCCCTTTTTCTGGGGTATAGTGACCCAAAACCCAGCAATGATGCGCTGGCGAGCATATGATGTGTTCCCAGATAGATTTCCCAGATGGTCACATTTCACTGTGACCTTTTAAAATGGTTTTCGTGCTGCTACAAAATACGAAATGCCTGTTTTTGCATGGAATAAGCTAGCGAACATCTATTCAGTGCTTGCTTGCAAAAAAAAAAGAACCACCCACAACATTCAGAAGAGATACAAGTGCTCACAGGAGCCTTGAAATATATATAGTTTTTGGTTAACTGTGATGTTGCCCGTAGCTCTTTATAGCACTTTTAAAGCATCAAAGCTCAGATTTGTTATATCCAACCTAGAAAGCTTCAAAAAGTTTTTGTAAATTAAAAATTTAAAAAAAAAAAGAAAAGAGAAGATACCAAAAGCTATGAAGTGGTATTTTTCAGATGGGAATGTGCTTTGATATCAGTGGTTAATGCAAATAATACTCTCTCCTCCTCCTTCCCCCTGCACCCCCAACAGAGTTTTCAGTGCTGCAGACAGAAGGTGGGGAAAAACAAATATGACATAAATTGTCTTGGTAAACAAGTAAATAGTGTCACTTCACTCTTCCCCCTATGACTCCTTGCTGGAACTCAGAATTAGTTTATGGCAGGGCACTGTCAAAAGGCCCCCCTCCCTGGAAACAGAGGTGAGACCTCAAAAGCCATTGTCTCGTTAGTTAATTAATTAAGGTAATATTGAGTAGAGCTTTGCTTCTAAGTTCAAGGAACCCAGCTGGGGGCAGCAGCCTCTTGTTTGATGCCATGAATACGACGGAATGAGCTCCGGGCCCTGCATTAAAATCCAAAATCATTTAAAACATGCCAGAGAGGAGGGGATGGGGGGAAGGAGCTGGCAGGGGGAGCCCAATTCACGGAGCTTTACAGCAGGGTCCAGCCTTCTTCAAACAACAACGGGGGGTCACTTTGCATTTTACACCACCGCCAGCGAAGTGGCAACCAGTTCCTCAGTTCATGATGCTTGTCTTTCAAGCCTAAGATAGGAGGAGGCTGTTTAAATTTTGTAGGGCTGATTTCTTTCCCCCATGCAGCCTCCTTTGGCTGGGGAATGCTTCTTACCAGTGCCTGGCCCAATCCCTATAAATGTCGTATTGGTCAATTTTGCTTACATGGGGAATCCTCTCACAGACATGGGATGGGATGACTCATTTGGATAAAGTCGCCCACAAACGTAAGCCTTTGCAGGCCTAAGCTGGAAATGTGTTTTATTTCCAAGTAGCATCTAGTTGTTTGCTCTGTGAGCTGATTTGCCTCTAAAGAAAGGGGGAAAAAAAAAAAAAAAAAAAGCCAAATCTCCAGGTCCATATTCAATCTTTGGGTAAAACTCCTGCAGATACCATGGGAATTTTCTTGCATAAAACCACCAGGTTTTGAAGCAAAAAGGCTGTGGCTGGGGCTCTGCTTAGTAATTTTTACACAAGGTTCCAGTCTTGGCTTTGCCACTGATACGCCAGGCAAACCTGGGCAAGCTGCTTCACTTCGGTTATCCCCCGGCTCTTTTCTACGCCGCAAGCTGGCTCTGGCTGTGCATCCCTCCACCGCCCAACACAACGGCTGCAAATCTCAATCCCAGCCCATAAAAGCAAATAATATTCATCCACCCCATCCGCAAAGCAAGGCACGATGCCCTGCCTCGGTCCCTACCCTTGTGCCGCAGGCTCCCCATGTGCAAACACGGATCTCTTTCTTCTGCTTTTCCTATAAAACGGGAACTAACAAGCTGACGGGTGCGGTATTTAATGCCTGGAGATTGCACGATCTTTATGGATTTGAACCTCTCTTTTTCCCCTCATCCCCATATGCTGTGTATTAACGTCTGCCGCTGTGTTAAGTCTAATTTCGTTTGGTATCTTCTCAGGGGAGAGGTTGGCTCTCATCTGTACGTGGCTGCCGAGCGCCAGGCACACCAGTGGCACTGTATAAATAACAGCGATCATAAATAGCTGACAACACCTGCTGGTTTTGAATCGGCAACAAGTGATAATCCTGCGAGCAGCTAAATGGGACTTCGGGATTGCGGGTATTGGCCTGGTTAACTGGCTCCTTGGTTTGATTATGTGTTTGTGTTTTCCCATTTCTTTTTTGCCTTTGAGATGCCTCGGGGAGCTGCTATGGGAACAGGAATGACCCCAAATCTGTTGGTCTTTCATCACGTCAGCTCCTCATCTGTTTCTTTTTTTCCTCTCCCTGGCCCCATTTGCGATGCTTTCAGGCAAATATACCTTATGGAAACCCCAAAGGGAAATAATAAAAATATTCTGGCACTTGAGGGGCTGCAAAGGGTCCCCTGTCCTGCAAAAACCTGGCTCTATCAGTAGGTTCGTTTACTCATATCAATAAAATCAAACGCGGATGCGTTTGCTGGAAGGGTCAGAGGCCTGATTAATTCTAGCACGGGACCAAATTGCAATGCTTCTCTGAAAATAATCCCTACAAACAGGGCTTGGGATCGGGCACACGTGTCGGTTTATTCCGGAGCTGCTCGGAGGCAATAAAATGCAGTCACTGCATGCCTGTGTACGTGCCATCCCTTTGTGGAAAGCATCACTGCCACTAAACCGCAGCCAGAGGTGGGGATGCTCAGCTGATGCTAAAGTCCTCCATGGGTTTGCGAGGAGTTCAACAGCGGGACTGTCACCAAAACCCCACATCGGCTTCCTACAGTTCCCTGCAAACTCTTGCCCTGGCGAATTAAGCAGGTTATTTCCCTAACTGGGAAAGACTTCTGCTTTGGTTGTTACATTTTTTCCTTTTGCTCAGTGTTTCTTCTCCTCCCTGTTGCTATTTTGGGTTGGTGGGTTGTTTCTTTTCTTTCTTTTTTTTTTTTTTTAAATAGATTGGTTTTGCCCTTGTGGCTCCATCTCCATTCAGGTCACCTCTCCAGGAGCACGGCTCCTTTGGAAAGCACTGAGTACAGGTTAGGAGGGTCATAAGTCGCATAACCCCCTTGAGGGAAGTTTGGCTTTAGCCAGCCATGAAATAGCAACTCTTCCGCTGCAGAGGGGAAGGTGAGGCTGGGGAAAGGGGGGGTAATTTTATTATTATTATCATCGTTTGACCTCCCAACCCAGCGCTCAGAGCTCTCTCTCGTTAAGGAGTGTGCAAACAGGCTCTGCAAGCACCAGAGACCCTCTAGTCCAATCCATCACATGAGTTATCAGCCCCCAAAACACCCTCACAGCTGCTCCCACCTTGGAGGGATCCCCTTCGTCGTGTCAACAGGGACGGAGGGGACCCGCAAACACCCAGGGCTGGGATGTGAAGGCGAGGACCAAGGCGTTTGGGTGAACAGGAAAATCTCTGCGTTCAGGTTTATGCCCTGCCTGGGCTATCTGTTGCGGTCTGCGCCTCTAGAAGTTATTTTGAGGGCCAAAGCGACGAAAAACTCGCTCTTT
>NW_009260790.1:2983221-2984683 GCF_000687185.1 Egretta garzetta
GGGGAGGGGGGCAGAACCGGGTGCTCATACAGCTGTGATTTTATGGGAGTAACCAAAGCTGCTCAGTATTACCCAAATTCATCCAAATGCTGCTCGACCCTGTCTGCTCTGGCCATGACACAGAGTCTGGAGCCAGGAGCAGTCGGTGAAAGCGAGAGGACTCACAAGCAGCAGGTTTGGGCATTAATTTGGGGACTTTTCCAGGCACCCATTGCCAGGTTTGCCATCCCCTGCCCCTCTCCGTGGAATGCTCGGGACATTTCTTCCCACCACCACATCCTGACACAGCACAAGGCCGATATCCCGGGGAAAAAAAAAATCATAAAAAATAAAATAAATCCATCAAAGCCTATTAGTTAAATTGCTCTGTGCAAACCTAATTGACCACGAGGGATCTCCTAGACAAGCAGGCCGTAAATCACGATTTTAACAGCAGCAGGGGGAAGGAAAAAGGGGGGCGGGGGGGGAAGAGGGAGAGGGAAGAAAGTTTGCCATGGCTGGGGATCATTTTAGGCGACCGCCTGGCTGGAGGCTGCGGAGAAAGGAGGCCTGATCTGCAGCATATGGTGCAAAGAGCCAGTGCTGGGGGTGGAAGAATAAAAACCCCGAAGGCCGCAGATCCCGAGGAGCTATTTATTCCTCCCCCTGCAGATGTACATTAATGCAGGAGGGGTAGGGGGAGCAGATCTTTGGGTTGGAGAAAGAGAAACAGCAGCTCCTTCCTTTTAACATGCTGTTGTCTGGCTTGATCTTGTCACTCCAAAGGGACCCATTCAGAGGTATTCATGCATCTGCCTCGGGGGGACAATGGGACCTTAGTTTATAAACTGTCTGTCCAGTTGCCTGCGGCCTTTAGTCCTTTTGTTTTCCCTTCTCTTAATAAACTTTTTGGGGGAGTTCATCAATACGCTTGAATAGCTGATGTTCTCATTCTCAGAGAGGGGAATAACAGAAGGTCTCGAAGGTTTTTTTTTTTTTTTTAATGGGGGTGGGTGTTTTTTTTTTTTTCTCCTTAAAGGGGAATCGAGGCTTGAAAAGCATCAGAATAAACCCTTTAAAAAAAAAAAAAAAATCTGAATCAACCCCAAACAAAACCTCTATTCAAAAGAGACGGAGAAATGCACAACATTTAATTGTCCCCCCCACACCCCCCGAAAGCAATTTTCGTCCTGCCGACAGAATTAAGACGATCTCCGACTAATTTTACAGCTCTCAAAATACTTTGGGTAGGGGGATTGGGAAGGAATTTCGGAGACCAGGCTCATTTCCAGAGGATTTAAGGCTGAAAGCTGGCTCTAACCTTTCCCCCTCCGTTCCTCCCCACTCCCCCTTCCCCCGGCAATTGCCGAAATCACACCCCGGCGGATACATTTCCCCCCATTCGGACACTCAAATCGCAGGGAATGGCCCTAAAGCGAAGCCGCCCGGCCCGGCCCGCGGAGTCCCGTCCCCCCCCGCTTCC
>NW_009260790.1:2985630-2987844 GCF_000687185.1 Egretta garzetta
AGTCAGGCAGTCTGACTTGGTGAACTTTGAGCTGGGTGATTAGGAGGGGGGTTCTCCTTTTTCAATTTCTCCACTTCCTAGGTCTCTCCATTGTTCCAATTCCAAACAGCTGCTGGTGCTAATCTTTCGGTTATTTGCAATCAGGAGGAAGAAATACCCACACCCTAGAGTGCTCCGATATTAGCCCTGCCAGCCGAGCAAAGAGCCCTCTGGAAGCTGGGGAGATGGAGGAAAACAAAACAGACCCAAGTTATTGAACTCAGTTTGACTCTGAGCCTTTCAGGTACCTCTCAATCCCAAATCCGCGTCGGCAGAAAGCCATGGAAATCGGGCTTACAGGTACCACCACATCATTTAAGGCCAGACCTGATTTATTTTAAATTTTTTTGCCAAAGGTTAAACTCCTCCATCCACTCAAAGTCCGGCCAGGGCTGGAGGGGAGGCGGGGGGAAACAGAAAATACCAGCCAAGGGCGAGCTGGGAGGAAAAGAAACGACCACAAAAGCCCAGTTGGAGGCAAACCTGAGAGCTACGCCCAGGAGGGTTTTGCTCGAGCTGGCTCTGAAGGATTCTTTATTTTTTTTAAAGCTATTATTAAGAAGGGATGGAGAAACTAAAGGGTTGAAGGAACCTGCAGTTGCCCTTGCACAAAAGAAACCGTCCTACTTACATGTGTGGAGGTGGTGATCCCCAGGAGCGCGGGTGGGTGGGAGAGCCCCTCCCAACCCCTTTATTTCCCCAATAAATAGGGCGATGGGTGCCTACCCCGAGGCATCTCGAAGGAGAGAAGGGAAGCCCCCCACCCCGCTTCCCAGGCAGCAAAACCAGCGCCAACAACTCAAACCTTTGCCAAAAAACCTTAAAAACCGTCTTCCTAAAATTGCTAGGCTGACCCCACACGTGTCCAAGGCTGGGAATAAACCGCCGGTTTTTTCGGGGTTTTATTAATACGCTGCCCTGGCTCTGCCGGGGGGAGCCCATTAAGGCCTTGATGGTCTTACTGGCCCGCAGCCCTCTCGCCAGCCACGCCGAGCCTTTATCGGTTTACTTAGGTGTTAATCCCTTAACAATCGAGTTGTCTGACCACGGAGCCCCGTCTCTATTCTTGTTTACATCTAATTACGGGGCTGCAAAGCCCGCTTCCCTTCCCAAACCCCCCCTTCCATTTCACCCCCTTTGGGCAGGTAAAGCCCCTGCTCCCGGGGAAGCGGCTGAAGGCAACGGCAGCGCCGGGGGCTCGGCAGCATCTGGGGGGGTCTGGCTGAGGGAAAAAGGGGGTCTGGGCACCAAAAACCTGTCCCCACCCCGTAGCAGAGCCCATATTTGAGGTGGCCTGGCCCTGCAGCCACCCTCCGGTAGCCTAGGGGGGATCCTCCCCCCCCCTCCCCGAGGGGCTCCGGTCCCCAAGGTCCCCCGATGAAAGCTCTCCCATCCCGCTGTCACCAAACATCTCAGAGCTTCCCTTAATTCAATTAAACCCCCTAACTCCAGGAAACCAAGCGGAGATCCACCCAAGCAAGCCCAAAGCCGGGACTAACAAAGGCCCTTTCTTCCCGGGGGGTGGGGGGACCCCGCTGGCCCGTGTGTCCCCCACGGCCGGGGACGCCGGGGTTAACCACCCAGACACGGCTGCGAGCCCTGGGACCGCAACTTGGCTTAGAGAGCGTCTCAAACCCTGGGGCAATCCCTCTAAATCAATTTTCAAAACAATCAGTTTAGGGGCTTTTAATTAAGCTTTAAACCAGTGGTTAAAAATAGCAGTTTACTTCTTTGGGATGCAAACTAGGCTAGCGTAAAAATAAATCAGAGAGACGGGCCCGCTGCCTTTTGGGATCCAGGGAGACGTAGATTATATACGTCCCCAGATTACGAGGATTTTTTTCCCCCTTTTTTTCCTTTCTTCTAACACTTATTCTCCCTCCCAGCAGCTGCTCGTTCCCTGCCAGACAGCGAACTGTCCCTAGGACGGCAAAGCCGGGGGATGCTGTCCAGCTTTCCCAAAGCAAAGCAAAATTTCGGCGAGGAAACCTCGCCACCCCTCTCCGGGGTCAGGATCCCGCTGCGAACACCAGGTTCCCCGCCTTTTTCTGTATATCACGAAGGGGGGGAAATAAAAAATAAAATAAAATAAACTACCCGACTGGGCTCGTCGGCAAGGAGGAAAATCCCAGCCAGACTCTCAGCCTGGAGATGGGAGGGCTGCCACCCCAGCCT
>NW_009260790.1:2987891-2988780 GCF_000687185.1 Egretta garzetta
ATTTCCGTTAGGCCGTGATTTTGGGCCCTTTTTTTTTTTTTTTTTTTTTTTTTCCGCTGCCTTTGTAGTTTAAATCGGATCCTCCGGGTTCTTCCCACCTCCCCGCCACCCTTTTCTTTTGTTTAATACTTTTGTGATCACAGCAAAAGGGATGCTCGCAGGGCCCAGCCCGAAACACACGCTCCACACCTTTAAATCTCTTAAGCCGGAGCAGGTTTTTGGCTCCCCAGCCTCGGCCGGGAAGCAGATGCTTAAACGCAGCTCAGGCACCAGAAGCAGCTCTTTAAAGGCACCACCGCGTTAGGTTGATTAAAGAGTAATTAAGGGCGGTGGGACTCCTTTGGTACCGCTTCTAGGACTCCTCCCGACCCGCAGGATTTCTCCCTAAGGTGATCCAGGGAAATTACAGATTGGGCTGAAATGACATTTTGTCCACGGCGGGCGGGGATGAGCCTGGCCCGCAAAGCCGCACTCGGCTTGGGGTGACCTCTCCTCCCCGCTGGACCCCCCGGCAGATTTTTATTCGCCCCCCCCCCCATCCCTCGCAGCCCCTCATTCCCAGCTCCTCGTCTGGCCCAGCCAGAGCGGCTCCTTGGCCAAACGCGCAGCCGAGACCTTGACCCAGTTTATTCCCAGTTTGGGGAGAAAAACCTTCCAGTTTTGGGAGGAAAAAAAACGCAGCAGCGAAGGCGGGGGATTTTTCCCCATGCCCTGTGCCCTTCCAAACTTTGGGGGGAGACTATCTCAGCTTGGGGTACCACCAGCTTGGGGAGAGATGCTGCGGCCAGCTCCAGGAGGATGGGCAGGTCAGCGGGGTGGGGATGCCCGCACCATCCCGAGAAGCGGCGTTTGGGGATTTTTTTCCTTTTTTTTCCCCTCTGTCTGCAGG
>NW_009260790.1:2989582-2992665 GCF_000687185.1 Egretta garzetta
GGGATGGGGGGGACGGGACGGACGCGGGGGGGACGGGGATTTTTTTTTTCTCCGCGGGGGACACTTGACTCTTCACAACCCATCTTCACACACACACACACACCCCCCAGCCGGCTCCTCGGAAGTTATTTTATATTCTTTAGCAATCGATCACAGCCCCCACCCCAGTTTTCCTCCTCTGACGGAGATTTGCTGAGACGCTCCTGCCAAGCAGGAACGGGGCAGATTGTCCATCCCTGCCCGAGTAACCCCTTGAGAAACACGGAGATTCTGACTTTTTATACATATATATATATTTAATTTTCCCCCAAATACCCCTTGGATTTAACCACCTCGGATCCCCTCGTCCTTTAGATGCGTCTTAATGTGGGGCTGTACGGTGTCCCCCTCCTTACATATCCCCCTTCCAGTGCATAGGGGGTGGCAAGAACTGGGTTATTTTGTTTGTTTGTTTAAAAAAAAAAAAAACCCCAAAGCCACATTTGTTAACACCTCCCCCCCCCAAAAAAAAAACTTTTCTCCTCCTTTTGCTGGAGTTTCGGGAATGGAAATTGCAGTTTGCCCGCTGCGAGCATATTCAGCCGCACGCCCAAGGGAGGGTTTGTGGCTGGAAGGAGATTAAGGGGAAAACTCCAGGAAAAAAAAAAAAAAAAGAAAAAAAAAGAAACGAGAGCAACAAGGTACAAACCAAATATTCACATTCTCCCAAAAAAAAAAAAAAGCTTCAAATAGCTCAATTTGCTGCTATTTAGCATCAAACGGGCATCTTCGAGAAAAGCGGGGAAAGAATTTAAAACGAATTAAGTGACGGCGCAGGAATAACGAATCCCTCTGGGAAACGCCGGCTTTTTGCTAAATACGCGCGTCTATCCGTGGGCAGATATAAATATATATATACATAGTCCTTTAAAATCACCAGCAGCTCGGGCTATCTGCTCTCGCTTGGCTAATTTACACCATACAAAGGTTGGGGGCTATTAATCCCGTCCCCCCAGCCCCCATTCCTATTCATGTCAGTGTTTCTTTCTTTTTCCGAGCAATCAAATGTGCCGGAGACAATTGTAGCGAATTTAAACATGACTGTCCCCTGAATATCCCTCGACATCGAAGTGTCCTTTGTACCTTCACCCTCTCCTTTTAAAGGCGTTTATACATTTAAAAATGCAAAAGAATGCAGCCAGTGGGTCTTTATTAAAGCGCAAGATGAGGCTTTGCTTGGATTTTTCACAAGGGGGGGGGGAATCTTTACGAAGTTGTTTAACAGTGGGAAGTTTCGCGGGAGACTGAAGGACCCTTCTTCTAACTTAAAAAATAGTAATAATAATAATCACCCGAGTATTTTTAACTCCGCTTGGAGGGGAGTTGCTCAAAAGCAGCTTCTCGGTGAGCAATCCTGTCGAGTCAACTTTCCTCCCTCTCCTTTAATTCCCAATAAAAATGCAAATCAATTCGTCCCCATAATGGGGGGGGGGGGGGGGGGGTGGAGGAAGGGGGGAGACGGCACGTTACAGACTAGCAACCAGGCTTATCTCTTGTCCAAGAAGGAGCGCACAGAATGACTTTCTGCTTCCCTGGGAGCGACATACCTGATCAATAGCTCGCCCAGGGACTTGTAAGACATGCAGAGACATGCAACAATATGCTACTTTTATCAGCTAAAAGGGTGCTGTAATGACTTTCTATGCAAATACATAGAAAAATCCATAAATCCAGAAAGGGTTATCACTCTGTACACAATCAAGGGAACAATTTATTCTCTAACACGGGATGCGATACTCCCCTGCCAAAATCATATTGCTTGCCCGTTATCACTAAGCTTCGAAAGAAAAGTAACCAACAAAAATCCCTTCTGCTGCTGCCTCCCAAAAGAAAATCCCTTTAAGAAAAACTGTAACAAAGAAAACCCCCTACACTTCACTATTTTTTTCCAGAATGACAAAGAAATCTAGCTGTGGTTACAAATGGGCTCAGTATGGTACAGTTTCAGGTCATGTGAGTTTTATTACTTTGCAGGCTAACTTTTGCTTTTTCCCAGCCAGCTGCTGGCAGTTGTCGTCTTAGGATTGAGAGCAAACTACTTTGAAAACAAATTTGTTCAGAAACCTTTTTAAAACCATACAGGAAAAAAAAAAAAAAATCTTTGCTGTTTTTCATTTCAGCTTGGATGTAACCTCTTTTTTTTTTTTTCTCCAGTCTTTGAAAGGAATGAGTCTGAAATGCTAAACAGGTCACAGAGTAATTATGCATCCACCTGAAAATTAAACACACATTCAAATGGCTAGGCTATTTTACTTATTTTTTAATTTATTATTATTATTATTTTTAAATTTTAAACAAGCCCTTTTCCTCCTCTTCCTCCACGCCAGCCCCAAACCCTCCAGGAACCCCAGAGCTGCGCAGCCCAACCGGGCCCGCAGCCGCACACAAAATGGATGAGCCAAAACATCGCCCCAGCTACAAGACTTCATGAATGAATCTCTCCCTCCCCATCCCCGGCTATAGATTGATAGATATAGATATATTTCATGAATGAGCCGAGGGTCCTCCCCGCCTCCCCCCAGCCTCGGCTATCCCTGCAGAGCCTATAAACAGCAACGGCCCCTTCCAACAATTCATCACAGGGCCCAGAGCCATCCAAGCAAGTAATGTGGAGCCTCAGATCTGCTGTGTCCCACAAGACAGAGCGCCTGCTATCCCCGGCTAATTGATAGATATAGATATATTTCATGAATGAGCCGAGGGTCCTCCCCGCCTCCCCCCAGCCTCGGCTATCCCTGCAGAGCCTATAAACAGCAACGGCCCCTTCCAACAATTCATCACAGGGCCCAGAGCCATCCAAGCAAGTAATGTGGAGCCTCAGATCTGCTGTGTCCCACAAGACAGAGCGCCTGCTAATTAATAGACAGTGATTCCTGTGAGCAGCCCTGGCAGTCTGTAATATGATGAACTTCCTTTGTACCGGTGTCACCACAAATGTTTCTGATAAGGAAAAGCATCCAAGGATCAAAGACTATAAGCTTCTCAATTTCCTCAAGCTGCCTCTACTTTTCCTCACCTACTTTTTCTTTTTTTTTTATTTTTTC
>NW_009260790.1:2993730-2994848 GCF_000687185.1 Egretta garzetta
GGGAGAAACTGGGAGAGGGGGAGGGGGAGAAAGGGGAGGTTAATCCGGGTTTAATGCTGTGATGCAGTCACAGGACCAGGGCTAGGCTGATTGTGTTATCTCTTCCCAACATTTGGGTCTCCCATATTTCACCCAGCCAAATAGCTGCGAGAAAAAAGTGCGTATGGAGGCACTCCTGACGCCTCAGGAAAATATGTTATTAATATCTAAATAACTTCCCAATACTGTCTCTAAATCTCCCCTTCACCACTCCAGATGATGAATTCGTTTGAAGTGTTCTCCCGTCTCATCTTTGCAGTGTCTCTCTCCCTCTCCCTTTTTTTTTTTCCTTTTTTTTTTTATAGCCAGGCTTATTTCAAACTGGTAAATATCTAATTCCTTTAACCACACTGCAGACACGTCTCTCCCCTCTTATACACCATTCTCATTTGGAGAGATCCATATATACACGCCTCTATAAAAGAGAAGAAGCCCCGACGCAGCCTTAAACTACTTCTTTAAATTATTTGGGGGTTAGGAGCGCTGGGGTTTGGGGGGGATCCGTCTGGTCCCGACCCACCCCTGCACACACCTGGCTCCCACATTTCCCTCGCAGCCTTCCTGCCGCTTAATTCAATCTCTGCCCCCTCTCTCCCACCCCAATTATGAGCGAAACCTCGGATTAGAAATAGACCTTCCAGCTTCCTTCCCCAACTCTCTATATCACGGTAGCCATCTCCCCCCATCCCAAATATCCACTTCCTAGACCACCCCCCCACCCACCCTCCGTGATAACCCCCTAAAATTAGAGATTATAATGCCTAAAATGTAGTTCCTTTCCCTTCCGAGCTGAACCCCGGGCACCCCACCTGCCGGCCAGTGCTCCCGGTACCTTACATGGTGTTGTATTTGCCTTATATTACATTGTATTTGCCCTAGATTACTTTATATTTGCCTTATATGGCTTTATATTTGCCCTAGATGACATTCTATTTGCCCTATGTCACTATCACTTTATATTTGCCCTATATGGCATTATATTTGCCCTATATCACTTTATATTTGCCTTATATGGCTTTATATGGACGCTATATGACATTAATTTTGCCTTATATCACTGTATATTTGCCTTATTTCCC
>NW_009260790.1:2994918-2995671 GCF_000687185.1 Egretta garzetta
TGATGATGATGTAGAAAAAGAAAAAAAAAAAACCCAACCCAACCCTGTATCACAAACATCTCCCTTCCATTATTTCACTTCCTCCTGTATAATTGAACCTCTCTCCCCGCATCCTTGTCTTAAGTTTGTTTTTTAAGACGTCTTGTATTAGATTATACTCGTTTATTCCCCCTTCCAACCTTATCTCTCCTCCTCTCTTCTCTCCTCCCCGTCACACTCGATTTAGGAAGGAGTTTATCTTGCAAACATTCGCCTACTTTGTTTATGTAGACCAGGTTCTGCAGCTACTTGTTCCCAAAAGCCACTGTTTGCCTTTGTAATTGTTATCTGTGTTTATTGTTGTACCTCATTTGTCTCAGCTTTTTTTGTGACATGTAAGCTCCCTGTGTGCTCACATCCAGCCCCCCCTTCTCCCTCTCCCTCCTTTTTTTTTCTTCTTTTTTTTTTCCCTTTTTCCTTTCCCCCTTTTTTCTTTTTTCCTTTTTTTTTTTTTCCCCTTTTTTTTTTCCCCCCCCCCCCTTTTTTTCTTTTTTTTTTTTTCCTCCTCCTTTTCCCTCCTCTCCCTGAAATATGCACGGAATAACTCAGCCTAAAGCCAATGAATTGCTTGACACTACCCTATCTCTTTCCTGCCCCCCATTATTAGAGCTGATCCCACTCGCAACACTCACAAATCCCGCCTGGGCTCTGTTTGATTAGATTGCCAACCTTTCGTAATCCCTTGATTTGATGAAGTGTCTATCCTCCCCCCCC
>NW_009260790.1:2995779-2996226 GCF_000687185.1 Egretta garzetta
ACCCCCCCTCCCACTGCTTTCCCCGGCTTTCCCCGTCCCACGCTGCCACGGGGCGGGGGTAGGCATGGAAGGGGGAAAAAAAGAATTAAAGAAAAAAATCGAGCGGCGACCGGGGGAAGACACTCTGCGCGATAAAGTGGAGTTCGGAGAAATAAATCGGGGGAGAAAAGGAATTGAAAAGCCCTGCTTTCCCCCCAGGTGTGACCGCGTGGGTCCCCTGCCCGGAGCATCCTCCGCAGGCAGCCCGCATCCCGCTCCGCATCCCGCCCTCATCCTGGCTCCGCATCCTGCTCCGCATCCCGCATCCCACCCTCGTCCCGCTCCGCATCCCGCCCTCATCCTTCTCTGCATCCCGCTCCGCATCCCGCCCTCATCCTTCTCCGCATGACGCTCCGCATCCTGCATCCCACCCTCATCTCGCTCCGCATCCCGCCGCCAGGACCGGCT